>NC_052153.1:33554764-33779764 GCF_902713615.1 Scyliorhinus canicula
CATTTTGTATTCTTGGCAACAGAACTAAGCATTAAATTAGAACCCTGATAAAAAGGTTCTTCCAACTCTGGGATAGGGATTAGAGGTGCTGGCTCGATTACTGTTTGTGGTTTCCCTATTATGCAACAAAAGTGACGGGATCGACAAAAGATGACAACATCCTTGTGTAGTCTGGGCCAATAAAACTGTCTTTGGATCTTATACTCTTAAGGATTGTACCAATCAACTGCCTTCCCTTATTCTCCAGTGTCTATAAATTCAGATAGCTCTGTTTAAGATAGATAATCCCAATCGGCTGACCGGTTAATCTTTAGCCGAGCGATTTTGTGTGGCCCAGTTTATTACAATTAAAACATCTAGCCTTTTTCATATATCTCATCTCTCTAACAGATTCTGTTTCATTTTGAGGTAAAACCTCCTTGGAGTTTCTGACTGCTTCCTCTCTTGCTGGCCAGTTCTATCTCGCACATTCCCAGTTTCCATCTCTGTCCAATTTTAAAAGTGACTCTTAGGTAAGGTTTTGACCTGTGAACCAGTTTGTAGTCATCTGCAAGGTCTGCAGCCTGCTCTGTTCCTTATCTGTTCCTCCGCACATACTGCCACAACTGGTCCACAGCAGATGCAATCTCCTTGGCCTGACACTCGTTCCTGAAGCATCACAACAAGGACTCTTACGTCAGACTCCTATTCACGGTGGCACAGTGGTTAGCACTGTTGCCTCACAGCTCTAGTGACTCAGATACAAATCCAACCTCGGATAACTGCCTGTGTGGAGTTTGCATCTTCTCCCCGTCTTCGTGGGTTTCCTCCGGGTGCTCCGGTTTCCTCCCAAAGTCGAAAGATGTGCAGATTAGGTGGATTGGCCATGATAAATTGCTCCTCAGTGTCCCAAAGGTTAGGTGGGGTTACTGTGTTACGGGGGTAGTGTGGAGGCAAGGGCATAAGTAAGGTGCTCTTTCCAAGGGCTGGTGCGGACTTGATGGGCCGAATGGCCTCCTTCTGCACTAAGTTCTATAATTCAATGAGTTCTGATCATTGTAGGCAGCAAATCTTTGAATTGCTCCAACAGAATTATCTCTGAGGGCGTCATTGGTTTATTCTACTTTAAATGCTCGCACCTATCAAAATGACTTTCGAATTCAATGCAAGTCTGCCCAGACTGTTTTCTTACAGCTTGCAACTTTGCCTGTAAGCCTCCTGTGCCAGCTAATAAACACCCAATTCACTATTTCATGGTTTCCTGATCTTTTCTCTGATAAAGATGCATAGATTTCATGAGCCCTGCTCACAGGTTTAGTCATGATGTGTCAGTGCTCCGAAAGCTCGTGTTTGAAACAAACCTGTTGGACTTTAACCTGGTGTTGTAAGACTTCTTACAGGTTTAGTCTGTAGGAGTAGGCTCCAATGTCTTGTGACTATTTCATTTGTTTAGCTATTTTTTCAAAAGACCAAAAATATGTCTCGGCATCCCGTTCATCAAATTTTGGGAGAGGTTGCATATATCTGAACACGAGGTTCCGGTCTGGAACCACCTTATTTCACCGTGTGCTCTAATCTTCCGGTTCTGCTACCTGTGTACGAAGTTGGAAGTCTCTGTCATTTCTCGAAATATTAAATGGGTTGCTAGGTTTTCAATTATTTCAGCTTTCTTAGCCCCTGCAGATAATCCTAACTCTAATTTCTCTGCTAATTTCACCAATTTAGCTTTAGATACATTTTATCAAATTGGCTCAGATTATATTGTCTACTTCCAAATAAGAACAAGCAAGATCAAGTCATTTTTGCAACCTTCTAACTTTGTTTAACACGTTCTCACTTGGTTCCACTTGTTCCTCACTCACACAATTTTTCAAAAGGAAAGAATCCCCTCTACCCAAGAAACCTTAAGACCCTACACAAGCTGCCAATATTTCTGTCATGAAACACACTGATGGTATCTGTGAGGGTATCCCAGCTTGGAACACTGAATCGTGGGGGTTTATAGTTTTGAGTTTTGTTCTGAAATGCTGTGAGGAGACAAATGAAGCCCAATTAGAATAACAAGTCCAGTCCCAAGCCCATGTAACAATTAGTAACGACTATTTATTAAATTAAAGAAAAAATAAATATACAAACCATTCTCTAGAACAATTAAGTACACGAATCATTAAGCACACACACAATTTATGTAGAATGTATCCCTCATTCCAAATTATGTCTACAATCCCTGAAATCCTTAAGACTTCCCCTTTCAGAGAATTTACAGTGCAGAAGGAGGCCATTCGGCCCATCGAGTCTGCACCAGCTCGTGGAAAGATCACCGCACCCAGGTCCACACCTCCACCCTTATCCCTGTAACCCAGTAACCCCACCCAACACTAAGGGCAATTTTGGACACTAAGGGCAATTTATCATGGCCAATCCACCTAATCTGCACATCTTTGGACTGTGGGAGGAAACCGGAGCACCCGGAGTAAACCCACGCACACACGGGGAGGATGTGCAGACTCCGTACAGACAGTGACCCAAGCCAGAATCGAACCTGGGACCCTGGAGCTGTGAAGCAATTGTGCTATCCACAATGCTACCGTGCCAGACAATATCCAAATTCAAGTAAATCAATGATTCCAATCTTGCTTATAATTACCGCGCAGATAGCTAAGTCTGGGGAAAGCCTTTTCCTGGTCCAGTGAAAACCTTTTATGAATGTTTCTGAATCACCTTGGCTCTAAGATTTGGATGCTAGCCGAGGATCCTGTCTATTCGATTTCATTTGCCTCTCTGACAGTAGGGTGCAAACTGCCTCTCTGCTTCTGAGGGTGCTGGCAACCATTTGTCTAGCCACCTGCACCATATTAATTTTATAATCTCACCTCATTGTGGGACGGATTCTATGATCCTGAAACGCCGTTGTTTCCCGACAGCGACAACATGGCCTCAGGATCAGCAATTCTGTACAGGGGGTCAGCATGGCACTGGGGCGGCGCTGCGGGTTCGGTGCATGCACAGTGGTACCGGCGCCAACACGGGCATGTGCAGTGGCACTGGCGCCAACGCGGGCATGCGCAGTGGCACCAGCACCAACGCGAGCATGCGCAGTGGCTCTGGTGCCAACATGCGCATGTGCAATGGCACCGGTGTCAACGTGGGCATGTGCAGTGGCTCCCTTCTCCACGCTGGCCCCAACGCCAAATGGTGTGGGGCTAAAGGGGCCGGCGTGGAAGAAAGGTTGCCCCCAGCGCAAGAGGCCGGCCCACCAATTGGTGGGCTCCGACCGTGGGCCAGGCCGCAGTAGAGGCCCCCCCCGGGGTCAGACCCACCCCACCCCACCCTACCCACAGACCACCCCCGGATCCTTCTACGCCGAGGCCCTGCCGGCTGAGAGCAGGTTTGAACAGCGCTGGGGGGGGGGGGGGGGGGTTTGCTATGGCCGTTCGTCCCATCCCGGGCCGAGAATCGGCGGGGAGACTGTGTAGAGCAGCCCCCGACCAGCACCACGTCGGTGCCAATTCGCCGCCCTGTGGGGAATCGCGTCGGGGTGGCGTGGCACGATTTGCGGCGGTTGCGCTGATTCTCCGATCAGAGTGAAAAATTCTCACTCCATTCAAAAACCCAGAACATAAATGCTGTAAAAAAGCAGAGCTCGCTCAAATCGCTTGACTTTTACTGTATTGAGCTTACCGTGGATCGGTTTTACCTAAATTAAATTGACGAGGCGGGGGAGAGAATCCCGCCCTATTTCTTTTGAATGTTAGCTACTGCTGTCACTGAGCAGATTTCTACATGTTGCTGTGCAGACACATGGCACCTGTTGCTGGGCAGCTTGCATCCCATCATTCATTGTTACATTTGGGTTACTGCTGTTACTAGGCAGACCTCTACCTATTGCTGGGCAGACCCATTTCTGGGCAAATCTATGCCAGCCGGCCATCAACAATCTCTCTATTCTAATCCCATTTTCTGCACTTAGTCCCTAGAATTGTTGATCCCTTAACTAAAACAAAAATGAGATTATCTAGCCATTATCTCATTGCTGTTTGTCAGCCTTGCTGTAGGCAAATTAGAACAAAGAACAAAGAAAATTACAGCACAGGAACAGGCCCTTCGGCTCTCCCAGCCTGCGCCGATCCAGATCCTTTATCTAAACCTGTCTCCTATTTTCAAAGGTCTACTTCCCTCTGTTCAAACCCGTTCATATACCCGTCTAGATGCCTCTTAAATGATGCTATCGTGCCCGCCTCTACCACCTCCGCTGGTAAAGCGTTCCAGGCACCCACCACCCTCTGCGTAAAAAACTTTCCACGCACATCTCCCTTAAACTTTCCCCCTCTCACTTTGAAATCGTGACCCCTTGTAACTGACACCCCCACTCTTGGAAAAAGCTTGTTGCTATCCACCCTGTCCATACTTCTCATAATTTTGTAGACCTCAATCAGGTCCCCCCTCAACCTCCGTCTTTCCAATGAAAACAATCCTACTCAACCTTTCTTCATACCAGGCAACATCCTGGTGACCCTCCTCTGCACCCTCTCTAAAGCATCCACATCCTTCTGGTGATGTGGCGACCAGAACTGCACGCAGTATTCCAAATGTGGCCTAACCAAAGTCCTATACAACTGTAACATGACCTGCCGACTCTTGTACTCAATACCCCGTCCGATGAAGGCAAGCATGCTATATGCCTTCTTGACCACTCTATCAACCTACGTTGCCACCTTCAGGGTACAATGGACCTGAACTCCCAGATCTCTCTGTGCATCAATTTTCTCCAGGACCCTTCCATTGACCATATAGTCCGCTCTTGAATTTGATCTTCCAAAATGCATCACCTTGCATTTGCCTGGATTGAACTCCATCTGCCATTTCTCTGCCCAACTCTCCAATCTATCTATATTTTGTTGTATTATCTGACAGTCCTCCTCGCTATCTGCAACTCCACCAATCTTAGTATCATCTGCAAACTTGCTAATCAGACCACCTATACCTTCCTCCAGGTAATTTATGTATATCACAAACAACAGTGGTCTGAGCACGGATCCCTGTGGAACACCACTAGTCACCTTTCTCCATTTTGAGACACTCCCTTCCACCACTACTCTCTGTCTCCTGTTACCCAGCCAGTTCTTTATCCATCTAGCTAGTACACCCTGAACCCCATACGACTTCACTTTTTCCATCAACCTGTCATGGGAAACCTTATCAAACGCCTTACTAAAGTCCATGTATATGACATCTACAGCCCTTCCCTCATCAATTAACTTTGTCACTTCCTCAAAGAATTCTATTAGGTTTGTAAGGCATGACCTTCCCTGCACAAAACCATGCTGCCTATCACTGATAAGTCTATTTTCTTCCATATGTGAATACATCCTATCCCTCAGTATCTTCTCCAACAGTTTGCCTACCACTGACGTCAAGCTCACAGGTCTATAATTCCCTGGATTTTCTCTGCTACCTTTCTGAAACAAAGGAACATTAGCAATTCTCCAGTCCTCCAGGACCTAACCCATGCTCAAGAATGCTGTAAAGTTATCTGTTAAGGCCCCAGCTATTTCGACCCTCGCTTCCCTTAGTAACCTGGGAGAGATCCCATCTGGTCCTGGGGACCTGTCCACCTTATGAGGAGAGGTTGAGAGACTGGGACTGTACTCGTTGGAATTTAGAAGGATGAGGGGGGATCTTATAGAAACATTTAAAATTATGAATGGAATAGATAGGATAGATGCGGGCAGGTTGTTTCCACTGGCGGGTGACAGCAGAACTAGGGGACATAGTCCTAAATCTACTTCCCCTTATTTTGAGGCTGAGTTTAGGAGGAACTTCTTCACCCAAAGGGTTGTGAATCTATGGAATTCCTTGCCCAGTGAAGCAGTTGAGGCTCCTTCATTACATGTTTTTAAGGTAAAGATAGATAGTTTTTTGAAGAATAAAGGGATTAAGGGTTATGGTGTTCGGGCCGGAAAGTGGAGCTGAGTCCACAAAAGATCAGCCATGATCTAATTGAATGGCGGAGCAGGCTCGAGGGGCCAGATGGCCTACTCCTGCTCCTAGTTCTTATGTTCTTATGTTCTTAATGTCTTTTAGAATATCCAAAATTTCCCCCTTCCGTATGACAACTTGACCTAGAGTATTTAAACATCCATCCCTAGCCTCAACATCCGTCTTGTCCCTCTCCTTTGTGGGTACCGATGCAAAGTACTCATTAAGAATCTCACTCAATTCCTCTGACTCCACGCATAAATTCCCTCTTTTGTCTTTGAGTGGGCCAATCCTTTCTCTAGTTACCCTCTTGCTCCTTACATACGAATAAAAGGCTTTGGGATTTTCCTTAACCCTGTTAGCCAAAGATATTTCATGACCCCTTTTAGTCCTCTTTATTGCGCGTTTGAGATTCGTCCTACTTTCCCGATATTCTTCCAAAGCTTCATCAGTTTTGAATTGCCTCGATCTTATGAATGCTTCCTTTTTCATCTTAGCTAGTCTCACAATTTCACCTGTCATCCATGGTTCCCTAATCTTGCCAATTCTATCTCTCATTGTCACAGGGACATGTCTGTCCTGCACTCTAATCAACTTTTCCTTAAAAGACTCCCAGATTTCAAATGTGGATTTACCCTTAAACAGCTGCTCCCAATCCACATTCCCTAGCTCCTGCCGAATTTTGTTATCCTCCTCCTTTCGGACAACTCTTGTCCTTGTCCATGAGTATTCTAAAACTTACGGAATTGTGATCGCTATTCCCAAAGTAATCACCGACTGAAACATCAACCACCTGGCCGGGATCATTCCCCAATACCAGTTCCAGTACGGCCCCCTCCCGAGTTGGACTATTTACATACTGCTCTAAAAAACTCTCCTGGATGCTCCTTACAAACTCTGCTCCATCTACACCTCCACTCTACACGAATCCCATTCAATGTTGGGGAAGTTAAAATCTCCCATCACAACCACCCTATTGCTCCGACATTTTTCTATAATCTGTCTGCATATTTGTACCTCTACTTCATGCTCGCTTTTGGGAGGCCTGTAGTAAAGTCCCAACAATGTTACTGCACCCTTCCTATTTCTTAGCTCCACCCATATTGCCTCAGTGCTCGAATCCTCCATCGTGCCCTCCTTAATCACAGCTGTGATATCATCTCTGACGAGTAATGCAACTCCTCCCCCCCTTCTACCTCCCCCTCTATCCCTCCTGAAGCATCTACCCTGGGATATTCAGTTGCCAGTCCTGCCCTTCCCTCAACCAAGTCTCAGTAATACCAATAACATCATTTTCCCAGGTACTGATCCAAGCCCTAAGTTCATCTGCCTTACCTGCTACACTTCTCGTTTTAAAACAAATGCACCTCAGACCACCTGTCCCTTTGCGTTCATCAACTCTTCCCTGTCTACTCTTCCCCCTAGTCACATTGAGTTTATTATCTCGTACCTTACTGGCGTTAGTTGCTGCTTCTTTACTGACCTCTAACTTCCTAATCTGGTTCCCATTCCCCTGCCACATTAGTTTGAAACCTCCCCAACAGTGTTAGCAAAAGCACCCCCTAGGACATTGGTTCCAGTCCTGCCCAGGTGTAGACCATCCGGTTTGTAATGGTCCCACCACCCCCAGAACCGGTTCCAATGTCCCAAAAATCTGAACCCCCTCCCTCCTGCACCATTTCTCAAGCCACGTATTCATTCTGACTATTCTTGAGTTTCTACTCTGACTGTCCCGTGGCACTGGTAGCAATCCTGAGATTAGATTACTACCTTTGAGGTCCTACTTTTTAACTTATCTCCTAACTCCCTAAATTCTGATTGTATGACCTCATCCCTTTTTTTACCTTTATCGTTGGTGCCTATATGCACCACGACAACTGGCTGTTCACCCTCCCCCTTCAGTATGTCCTGCAGCCGATTGGAGACATCCATGACCTGAGCACCCGGGAGGCAACATACCATTCGGGAGTCTCGTTTTCGGCCACAGAAATGCCTGTCTATTCCCCTTACAATTGAATCCCCTATGACTATAGCCCTGCCAGTCTTTTTCCCACCCTTCTGTGCAGCAGAGCCAGCCACGTTGCCATGAGCCTGGCTACTACTGCCTTCCCCTGATGAGTCATCTCCCCCAGCAGTATCCAAAACGGTATACCTGTTTTGGAGGGAGATGGTCCCAGGGGACACCTGCACTGCCTTCCTGCTCTTTCTCTGCCTTTTGGTCACCCATTCCCTGTCTCCCTCAGCAATCCTAAACTGCGGTGTGACCAACTCACTGAACGTGCTATCCACGACCTCCTCAGCATCGCGGATGCTCCAAAGTGAGTCCACCCGCAGCTCCAGAGCCGTCATGTGGTCTAACAGGTGCTTCAGCTGGACACACTTCCCGCACATGAAGACGTCAGGGGCATCGGCCACGTCCCTGAACTCCCACATTGAGCACGAGGAGCATAACACGGGTCTGGGATCTCCTGCCATTTTTACCCTTTACCTTAACTGACTGCAAACTATACTATTAAACAATTAATAAGTGATAGGAAAAAAAAAAGACTTTACTTACCAATCACAATACTCACCAACACAGGAAGAGTTAAATTTCTCCCAGCTGCTGCTAATTGGAGCATTTACCTTGCCAGGCAATCAGGTCACTGCTTTGCTGTGATGTCACCCTTCCAGGTAAGTTTTTAAACTTTTAAAGAGGTAAACTTACCTTCCCAACGACCCCTCACCACTGCTCCCGCCGAGAATCTGAAGTCCGCTGCTCCTTATCAACAGTCTTTATTTTTGGTTAGAGGAGGAGGAGGGCGGGTGGGAGACACTACATGTGTAGTGTCTCGGGTTTAGCCGCTGCCCAAATATATCAGTTCACTCACCTTCCCAGAGCGCAATTCGGCCGCTCCCACTCAGCTCCTCCCACGCACTGAAACTGCAAACAGCCCCCTGGTTACTGCTCTCGCTGAAAAACGACAACACACTCCGCGCTCCTGAAATGAAGTCTCATCCCTGTCTATCTGCTCTTTTATGAAGTCTCCTCACCTTCCTAGAGCGCAATTCGGCCGCTCCTGTTCAGCTCCTCCCACGCACTGAAACTGCAAGGGAAGTTTTTTAAAAATAGGTAAACTTACCGCTCCCGTTCAGCTCCTCCCACGCACTGAAACTGTAAGGAAAGTTTTTTAAAAATAGGTAAACGTACCGCTCCCGTTCAGCTCCTCCCATGCACTGAAACTGCAAGGGAAGTCTTAAAAAAAATAGGTAAACTTAGCTGCTGAATTTTCTATATTACACTGACTACATTTTGAAAATAGTTATTTAGCTATTCAATGCTTTGGGATGTTATGCGGTGTAGGTGCTATGCAAATACAATTTTTTTTTTCCGTTTTGAAACATGCAATATTCTATATTTTAGATGTACAAAGTGACATTCATTTTATTGGATGTTAAGTAATGGGTTAAGAGACATTGCAATTAGTTGTCTCATTTATATTAAGTGTCCAATAATTGACACTGATATGTAAAGGGGCTTCAGGAGGCCTTTGGGTCAGGTGATGTGCCGAGTTTTGTGCAGAGTCTGGGAGAAATAAAGGTGTGTTGGTGAAAAAGAAACAGAACTTTTGCTCTTCATACCACAGCATCGAATACATCTGACAGTTGGTCGCAGAGGATGGTTGCTGTGCAAGTGTGAAGGGTTGAAAGATACAATTTTTCCAGATCAAACCAAGGCGTGAGTGGAAAAAAAAAGGGACATATGGCTGAACCCAGGATAAAAATGGCTGGATATGACTATCCTCCCTTATTTTCTGAAAGGGAGTCGTACGACCAATGGAGAAGTGCAGTAGTTATGTGGACTAAGGTAACTGCTTTGGGAAAGAGAAAACAAGGTATGGCATTGCCTCTTTCTTTACCATATGGCAGTAAAATCCGAAACAAAGTGCTTTCTGAGCTGGAATTGGAAGAGTTAGACGCGGAAGAAGGTCTGGTGACTTTATTACATTATATGGATAAGATTTATAAGAAAGATGACTTGTTAAGTGCGTATGAAGCATGGGTCGGATTTTGATAAGTTCCGGAAAATGGAGGATTTATCCATGGAAGACTATATAATGGAATTTGGCAGACTATATAAAAGGCTGCAGAAACACAACCTGGAATTTCAACAGTCTGTGTTGGCCTTTAAATTACTTGACTGTGCTAGAGTGAGCAACAAGGATAGACTCCTGGTTTTGATAGGAGTTCAGTTTACGGATAAGGATACCTTATTCGAACAGGTGACGAAAGCTTTACAAAAGTTTCTGGGTAAACATTCGATTCCGATGGCTCTGATGACCCAAATAGGTCAGCCTGCAATAAGGCAGAATATGGAAGATACACTACTAACAGGATGGCAAAATCGTATGGCTACGAACAGGCCTCAAGACTATAAAAGGAGACCGAGACAAAGAAATTATGAAGACAGAAACCCAGTTAGAACCTACAATAGGAAGATGAACCCCAGAAATGCACGGGGCATGATAAATCGATGTTTTCAGTGTGACTCTCAATACCATTATGCTTTCAACTGTCCAACTCGTTATGATAGAGTGTTTGAAGCGAGACATGACACGGAAGAGTCAGAAGAGGAAAAATATAGTGACCAGAAAGAAGGCATTGTCCTATTAACAAGCAGTTTTACGCCGGTAATGAGGGTGTTGGTTGCAGAATCCTTCAACTGTGCTGTATTGGACAGTGGCTGCACATCTACTGTGTGTGGGATTGACTGGTTAAAATGTTATCTGGACTCCTTGAATGCTGAAAATCGTAACAAGGTTAAGGAATTTGAAAGTTCCACAAGTTTCAGGTTTGGGGATGATAATACTCTGAAGTCGCTGAGAAGAGTGGTTATCCCTTGCAATATCGCTGGAGTGAATAATTTCATTAGCACGGATGTTGTATCAAGTGAGATAACCGTTGCTTCTGAGCAGACCGTCGATGAAGAAAGCACACATGAAACTGGATATAGAACAGGATAAGGCAACAGTTTTTGGAAGGATGGTGGGCTTACAATTTACACAGTCGGGACACTATTGTATTCCATTACTCACAAATAATATTTCCAGTAGAGTGGTTAAGGATGTGTTAATGGCAGTTGAAAATTGGACTTTAGCTGATAAAAAGCTTGTTGTAGTAAAACTGCATAGGCAATTTACACATCCGTCTCCTCGGAGGCTGAAAAATTTATTAAAACATGCAGGTGTAAGGGATGACGACTATACTAAACTGATAGAACAGGTTAGTGATCACTGTGAAGTTTGTAGGAAGTACAGAAGGACCGATAGTAACCCTACCTTTGGCCAGGGATTTTAACGACATTGTGGCCATGGACCTTAAGATCTGGGATAAAGCAAATAATATATTTATTTAGCATTTTGTAGATTTAGCAACCAGATTTAGTCAATCAACGATTGTACAAAGCAAAGAAAAGAGAGTAATTCTGGATCAAATCCTGGAAAAATGGATCAGGACAGGAATGGGTCCACCGGCAAAATTCATTACGGACAATGGGGGAGAATTTGCTAATGGTGAGTTTAAGGATATGTGTGAAAACCTGAATATCAGAGTTATGAACACGGCTGCAGAAAGCCCATTTAGTAATGGTGTCTGCGAAAGAAATCGTGCTGTCATCGATGACATGCTTCGGAAAATTTTGGCAGATCTACCAACCTGCAGGCTCAATTCAGCTTTAGCATGGGCGGTGCATGCAAAGAATTCATTGCAGATGGTTGGGGGTTATAGTCCTTATCAATTAGTGTTTGGTAGAAATCCTAAAATTCCATCCATTTTGGATGACCAGCCTCCAGCATGGGAGGGGACTACAATTAGCTCTGGTTTTGCTGAACATTTAAATGCATTACATAGCAGTAGAAAAGCTTTTTTGGAAGCAGAAGTCTCTGAAAGAATTCGCAGAGCTTTCAGACATAATGTACGGCCATCGGATGCCATTTTTCAGCAAGGAGACATGGTATACTACAAAAGAGACAATTCTAATGAATGGAAAGGCCCAGGGAAGATCATAGGCATAGATGGCAAAACAATTATTTTGCAACATGGTAATCAAACTGTTAGGGTACATTCATCAAGGATAATGGGTACCAATTACAAATTTTAAAATTTAGATAGAGCAGACAGACATGATGAGGAACCAGAGTCATCTGGTACGCACGTGTTACAGAACTAGGAGGACCAGTTAACTGATATAGACAGGGTTTCTATCGAGGAACACGACACTTCTGATAAATTAGAACACGCCATTTTTCCGAAAGGGCAACTGCCAAAAGTTGGTACAAAAGTGACATACTTGCCTGAAGGGTCTAGTCAGTGGAAGGATGCAACTGTTATTAGTAGAGCAGGGAAGGCCACTGGAAAGTATTGGTTGAATGTGCAGCATTCAGGGGAGAGAGTTAAAACAATGGATTGGGAAAACGAAGTTCAAAAATGGAGGGCACAGAAACGCAGTGCCAGTTCAGATAGTACATCGGATAGTGAACAGGTTCGCAGGAAAAGGTCGAGAACTATTGAAAGAACATCCCACAGCAGAAGGGAAAGATCAAGCACTAGCAGTACAGAACAAGATACCAGGTGGGAGAGAGGATGTACCTTATAAAGATCTCGGAACATGAGTAAGACTACGAATACTAATAGGAGTAGAAGCCCACATCCACGTGAGATTTTGGTGGCTTCAAATAAATTAGATGAACAAGTTATCAGAGATGCTAAACAGCAAGAATTGCATAGTTGGAGTGAATTTGGGGTATACACGGAAGTAACGGATAGGGGACAAAAAGCTCTATCCCACAGATGGATTTGCAGGGAAAAGGTTCTTCCGGATGGAACTTATAAGGCAAAGGCCAGGCTTGTGGCAAGGGGATTTGAAGAAAACTTAGAAGATCAGGATTTAAGGGTAGATTCACTTACAGCAGGAAAAGTTATTTTAAAGATTTTCTTCGCTCTATTAGCCACAAAGGCATGGGAATGCAAATCTATAGATATAAATGCTGCCTTTTTGCAGAGAGACATTTTTCTCCGTCCTCCTAAAGAAGCAGCTAACACAGAAGAGGTACTCTGGAAGTTGAACAAATGTGTATATGGATTAAATGATGCATCTAGAGTGTGGTACTTTTCAGTACGGTCAGTTTTGTTAAAGTTAGGCTGTTGAAAGCAGATCCGGCAATGTTTTACTGGCGCTATAAAGGAAATCTTTCTGGCATCTTTATGATGCATGTCAATGATTTTTTGTGGGGTGGGACTAGTGATTTTGAAGCTATTGTAATCTCTGGTTTGAGAAAAGAATTCAGGGTTGGAAGTCAGGCTTCCGGTGCATTTAAATACATTGGACGGCAAATCGGACAGACTAAGTTAGGGGCAACTTCACGTCAGCAATCTTATTTGGAAAGCATCAGCCCAATAGCAATTAGTCGTGGCAGGGTTTCACAAAGAGACGCAATGGTTTCAAAGATAGAAAAAGAGCAACTGCAAAGTTTAATTGGGCAACTGAATTGGTTAGGTAGACAGACTAGACCGGATGTGAGTTTTGATGTCTTCGAGTTGAGTACAAAAATGAATGATCCCAAAGTGGAAGACCTAATAAGAGCAAATAAAGCGTTGGCTAAACTAAAAATGCAGGAGTGGCTTTTCAAGTTCCCGGTTTTAGGTGACCGTAGGCACTTGAAACTCATAGTTTATAGTGATGCGTTCTATGCAAATTTATGTGGTGGGGTTTCAAGCGCAGGAGGTTTTATAATTTTCCTTTTGGGGAACAATGGTAAATGTTGCCCCCTTGTGTGGGAAACAAAGAAAATAAGGAGAGTGGTCAAAAGCACTTTAGCTGCTGAGACGTTAAGTCTTGTGGAAGTGGTGGATATGGCCTTTTATATAAGTCAGATATTGACAGAAATTAGGGGATTTGGGTAATATACCTATTGACTGTCACATTGACAATAAATCCCTGTGGGAAAATGTGCACTCTCCAAAAAGTGTCAATGAAAAGAGGTTACGGATAGACATCGCAAGTTTGAAGCAGATGTTGGACAGAGGGGAAATAACAAAAATTAAATGGGTCGACAGCAGCTATCAACTGTCAGACTGTTTTACAAAAAGAGGGGCTAGTTCACTGAAACTTTTGGATATTGTTAATGAAGGGTGCCTGTTTCTGTGATTATTTTTTTTTCTCAAACAAAAAAAAACTGAAAAAGAAAGGGGGGGAAATCACGTGTTTTAGTTTCTTGAAATTTTGTTTTCACCTAATTGTTTTTTTTTCTCCAAGGAAGGGGAGACTGTTAAGTAATGGGTTAAGAGACATTGCAATTAGTTGTCTCATTTATATTAAGTGTCCAATAATTGGCACTGATATGTAAAGGGGCTTCAGGTGGCCTTTGGGTCAGGTGATGTGTAGAGTTTTCTGCAAAGTCTGTTGGGAGAAATAAAGGTGTGTTGGTGAAAAAGGAACAGAACTTTTGTCTCTTCATACCACAGCATCGAATACGTCTAACGTTGGAGAGCTACTTCGTTCCACAAGAATTAAGCATGAGTGCATGATGCTCAATATAAATTGCCAGTTGCATATCTGCACATGTTTGACACTATTATGGTGATGAAAATATTCAGGTATAATAATTTAAACTAATGACATTAATTCTAAGTATATCCAGTATAGTTATGTGCAGAAAGTAATAAGGATGTCATCATTTTCTGAAGACAAATTGAAACCACGTCCAACTGCTCCATCAGCAATGTCAGTCTGATAAAGTGCACTGCATGGATAATGACACTGCATATAACTTTAACTCTGATGAAATGTGATGTATTTATTTTTGATAATTCTTTTCAAAAGTGAGAAGGACTTTTGCAAATGCTCTGTAAATAGCAGCAATATGGTTGAATGTCAATTGCAGGTAAACTTGGTTAATTAAGTGTCATGTTCTTTAAGAAAATGGTGTTAAGTACTCAAAGCTGTCAGTATTGCTGAAATATTTAGTGAAGTTTATGATCAAAAGGAGGGCACTTGATCCCAAATCACTTAAAACCCATGAAGTGTTGTTTCAAAATGAAAATTTTGTTCACCAAACTTCTCATCTCTTCGAGTCATAGAATGGCACAACAATGAAGGAGGGAATTTGACCCATTGTACTTGAGCTGGCTACTTGAAAGAGCTATCCGATTCATCCCACTCCTTTGTTCTTTCCTCATAGCCCAGCGTCATCTCAGCACAGTGCAATTGAAGATAACAACCCCATTCTCTGCTGCTGCAAAGGTGACTTAATAGAGACATATAAGATAGTCAGAGGGTTAGATAGGGTGGACAGTGAGAGTCTTTTTCCTCGGATGGTGATGACCAACGCGAGGGGACATAGCTTTAAATTGAGGGGTGGTAGATATAGGACAGATGTCAGAGGCAGTTTCTTTACTCTGAGAGTAGTAGGGGTGTGGAACGCCCTGCCTGCAACAGTAGTAGACTCGCCAACTTTAAGGGCATTTAAGTGGTCACTGGATAGACATATGGATGAAATTGGAATAGTATAGGTCAGATAGGCTTCAGATGGTTTCACAGGTCGGCGCAACATCGAGGGCCGAAGGGCTCGTACTGCGCTGTAGTGTTCTATGTTCTAAACAACAGGAATGGGCATTGACAACAAAGAAACTGGAAGATCCTGCCACTGCTGGCCAATAAAGACTTCATCTGCCGTAGAAAACATGCCGTGGAGGGAGGAAGGAAGGATAGCCTTAGGTTATAGTTCCATGTGCTCAATATGTGTTTGGCTTTATTCATTACCTCAGCACTTGACAAAGTGGATATTAAGGGATGCTGGATGGCAATAGTTGGTTAGAACCTTGATTATTTGACTCATCTGTAACCATGGGTGAATGACTCCCAATTTTAAATCCCAAATGCTGCCCTGGCTCAAATTGGCTAATTTTGTACATCCAGGAGAATCTGACACCTGGAATTTGCTTATTTCAGCTACTAAACAGGTAAATTCCAGAGGCACGAGGTAAGCTTTTTATAGAATCCTGACATTCGGCCCATCAAGTCTGCACCAACCCTCTGAACGAGCACCCTATCTAGGCCTAATCCCCCACCTTATTCCCACAACCCTGTAACTCCACCTAACCTTTAGACACTTGCGGACAATTTAATATGGTCAATCCACCTAACCTGCTCATCTGTGGATTGTGGGAGGAAACTGGAGCATCGGGAGGAAACCCAGGCAGACATGGGGAGAACATGCAAAGAACATCAAACTCCACACATTATCCAAGGTCGGAATCGAACCCGGGTCCATGGAGCTGTGAGACAGCAGTGCTAACCACTGTGCCACCGTTGTCACTTTTATAAACCAAAAACCGGATGAGGGACTTCAGTTGTGTGGGGATACCTGAGCAGATGGGGTCGTTCTTCTCAGAGTCCCACAGCAAAAAACCACACCGACCTCAGAAGACCAACATGGGACACAACCGACAGAGCACCCTTCGTCATCCAGTATGACATCTTCTTTGCAGCCTTCAACGTGTCATCGATGAAGACGAACATCTGGTTAAGGTCATCCCCACACCCCCACTACTTGCCTTCAAACAACTGCGCAACCTCAAACAAACCATTGTTTGCAGCAAACTACCCAGCCTTCAGAACAGTGACTACAACAGCACACAACCCTACCATGGCAATCTCTGCAAGACGTACCGGATCATCAACATGGGTACCACCATTACATATGAGAACAGCACCCACCAGGTACGGGGTACATACTCGTGCGACTCGGCCAATGTTGTCTACCTCATACGCTGCAGGAAAGGATGTCCTGAAGCGTGGTACGTTGGCGAGACCGTGCAGACCCTGCGACAACGGATGAATGGACATCGTGCGACAATCACCAGGCAGGAATGTTCCCTTCCAGTCGGAACACTTCAGCAGTCAAGGACATTCAGCCTCTGATCCTTGGGTAAGCGTTCTCCAAGACGGTCTTCGGGACGTGGGACAACGCCGAATCGCTGAGCAGAAACTTATAGCCAAGTTCCACACACGAGTACAGCCTCAACTGGGACCTTGAATTAATGTCGCATTACGTCGCCCCGTTCCGCCCCCTCACCATCTGGCCTGGGCTTGCAAAATCCTACCAACTGTCCTGGCTTGAGATAAATCACACTTCTTTAACCTGTGATTAAATCTCTCTCCAGTTGCTCCGTTTGGACCTGTAAAGACTTAATTACCTGCCAAGACTCGCATTCAAAGTATTGTATTGCATCTTTGACTTTATCTATATAAATGTTTCTGGAACCTACCTCTTAATTCACCTGAGGAAGGAGCAGTGCTCTGAAAGCTAGTGATTCGAAACCAACCTGTTGGCCTTTAACCTGGTGTTCTAAGACCTCTTGCAGAGTAGAGAAAGTTAAGAAGAGATTTGAAAGAAGTGTTGAAAAACATGAATAGTTATGGTAGAACATTGGGACAGGAATAGGCCATTCAGCTCGTCGAGTCTGCTCTGCCATTCAGTATGATCATGGCTGATTAGACCCTTCAATGCCTTTTACCCCCACCATCCCCATAACCCTTTACATTTATTATTAATCAGAAATCTATCAATCTCTGCTTTACACATACCCCTCTGTGGTAAGGAATTCCAAAAATTCAAAACCCTCCATTTAACAAAATTTTTCCTCATCTCGGTCCGTTGAAATTGTGCCAACTGGTTCTAGACTCTCCACCGAAGGGAAGTTTCTTAAATGCATCTATCTTTGGATGCCTTGGTGGTGCAGTGGCTAACATGCTGCCTCACAGCGCCACAAACCCAGGTTCGATTCCAACCTTGGGTGACTGTGTGGAGTTTTCACTTTCTCTCCGTGTCTGCGTGGGTTTCCTCCCACAGTCCAAAGATGCACAGGTTAGGTGGATTGGCTCTGCTAAATTGGCCCTAGGTGAGGTTAAAGGGGTAGTGTGGAGTTTGGGTCTAGATGGGGTGCTCTTTCAGAAGGCCAGTGCAGACACAATAGGTAGAATGGCCTCCTTATGCACTGTAGGCATCCTGTGATTCTATTCCATTCTGTTCAGTATTTTGTCGGTTTCAATGAGATCACCTCTCATTCTTCAAAACTCTAGAGCATACAGGCCCAGTCTTTCTTCATAAAACAATTCCACCTTCACTGGAACCAGTAGAGCAAATACTAATTTGTTTCCAGTGTCATAATGGTCAGTAACCAACAAACATAAAATTAAGGTAATTGGCAAAACAGAGGTGACATGAGGAAAGATATATATTTTTTGAACATAGCAATGTGGTTTGATCTGGAATAGGCTGCCTGAAAGGGTGTTGGGCAGAAATCCAATAGTAACTTTTAAAAGAGAATTAATTAAATATTTGAAAATAAATAATTTGTAGAGTGATAGGGAAATGCAGGGGGATTAATTAGCTAGTTCTACCAGACCGCTGGGACAGGCACAAAGGGCTGAATGGCCTCCTTCTATCATTCTGTAAAATGAGTTTACATTTGGCTGCACTGATGGAGGCTTATACTTCTGATTACCTGCATTGAAGTATTTTTCCTACATTCATTACCTCTTCCAACCTCTGGTTTGCATGGCATCTGCGTAGCTTTCATTTAAGGACCCAAATGTTGCTCTTTGCTGCATCTCTTCTCCTCTAATGTGAAATTACAGGCTGAACTTGAGGCCATATGAAACAGCTTTATAAATCTGATAATCAAGGACCATGTGCTGACATAAGAACATAAGAACATAAGAACTAGGAGCAGGAGCAGGCCATCTGGCCCCTCGAGCCTGCTCCGCCATTCAATGAGATCATGGCTGATCTTTTGTGGACTCAGCTCCACTTTCCGGCCCGAACACCATAACCCTTAATCCCTTTATTCTTCAAAAAAACTATCTATCTTAACCTTAAAAACATGTAATGAAGGAGCCTCAACTGCTTCACTGGGCAAGGAATTCCATAGATTCACAACCCTTTGGGTGAAGAAGTTCCTCCTAAACTCAGTCCTAAATCTACTTCCCCTTATTTTGAGGCTATGTCCCCTAGTTCTGCTTTCACCCGCCAGTGGAAACAACCTACCCGCATCTATCCTATCTATTCCCTTCATAATTTTAAATGTTTCTATAAGATCCCCCCTCATCCTTCTAAATTCCAACAAGTACAGTCCCAGTCTACTCAACCTCTCCTCATAATCCAACCCCTTCAGCTCTGGGATTAACCTAGTGAATCTCCTCTGCACACCCTCCAGTGCCAGTACGTCCTTTCTCAAGTAAGGAGACCAAAACTGAACACAATACTCCAGGTGTGGCCTCACTAACACCTTATACAATTGCAGCATAACCTCCCTAGTCTTAAACTCTATCCCTCTAGCAATGAAGGACAAAATTCCATTTGCCTTCTTAATCACCTGTTGCACCTGTAAACCAACCTTTTGTGACTCATGCACTAGCACACCCAAGTCTCTCTGCACAGCAGCATGCTTTAATATTTTATCGTTTAAATAATAATCCCGTTTGCTGTTATTCCTACCAAAATGGATAACCTCACATTTGTCAACATTGTATTCCATCTGCCAGACCCTAGCCCATTCACTTAACCTATCCAAATCCCTTTGCAGACTTCCAGTATCCTCTGCACTTTTCGCTTTACCACTCATCTTAGTGTCATCTGCAAACTTGGACACATTGCCCTTGGTCCCCAACTCCAAATCATCTATGTAAATTGTGAACAATTGTGGGCCCAACACGGATCACTGAGGGACACCACTAGCTACTGATTGCCAACCAGAGAAACACCCATTAATCCCCACTCTTTGCTTTCTATTAATTAACCAATCCTCTATCCATGCTACTACTTTACCCTTAATGCCAAGCATCTTTATCTCGTGCAGCAACCTTTTGTGTGGCACCTTGTCAAAGGCTTTCTGGAAATCCAGATATACCACATCCATTGGCTCCCCATTATCTACTGCACTGGTAATGTCCTCAAAAAATTCCACTAAATTAGTTAGGCATGACCTGCCCTTTATGAACCCATGCTGCGTCTGCCCAATAGGACAATTTCTATCCAGGTGCCTCGCTATTTCTTCCTTGATGATAGATTCCAGCATCTTCCCTACTACCGAAGTTAAGCTCACTGGCCTATAATTTCCTGCTTTCTGCCTACCTCCTTTTTAAAACAGTGGTGTCACGTTTGCTAATTTCCAATCCACCGGGACCACCCCAGAGTCTAGTGAATTTCGGTAAATTATCACTAGTGCATCTGCAATTTCCTTAGCCATCTCTTTTAGCACTCTGGGATGCATTCCATCAGGGCCAGAAGACTTGTCTACCTTTAGCCCCATTAGCTTGCCCATCACTACCTCCTTAGTGAAAACAATCCTCTCAAGGTCCTCACCTGTCATAGCCTCATTTCTATCAGTCACTGGCATGTTATTTGTGTCTTCCACTGTGAAGACCGACCCAAAAAACCTGTTCAGTTCCTCAGCCATTTTCTCATTTCCCATTATTAAAACTCCCTTCTCATCCTCTAAAGGACCAATATTTACCTTAGCCACTCTTTTTTGTTTTATATATTTGTAAAAACTTTTACTGTCTGTTTTTATATTCTGAGCAAGTTTACTCTCACACTCTATCTTACTCTTCTTTATAGCTTTTTTAGTACCTTTCTGTTGCCCCCTAAAGATTTCCCAGTCCTCTAATCTCCCAGCAATCTTTGCCACTTTATATGCTTTTTCCTTCAATTTGATACTCTCCCTTATTTCCTTAGATATCCACGGTCAATTTTCCCTCTTTCTACCGTCCTTCCTTTTTGTTGGTATAAACCTTTGCTGAGCACTGTGAAAAATCGCCTGGAAGGTTCTCCACTGCTCCTCAACTGTTCCACCATAAAGTCTTAGCTCCCAGTCTACCTTAGCTAGTTCTTCTCTCATCCCCTTGTAATCTCCTTTGTTTAAACACAAAACACTAGTATTCGATTTTACTTTCTCACCCTCCATCTGTATTTTAAATTCCACCATATTGTGATCGCTCCTTCCGAGAGGATCCCTAACTATGAGATCATGAATCAATCCTGTCTCATTGCACAGGACAAGATCTAGGACCGCTTGTTCCCTCGTAGGTTCCATTACATACTGTTATAGGAAACTATCGCGGATACATTCTATAAACTCCTCCTCAAGGTTGCCTTGACCGACCTGGTTAAATCAATCGACATGTAGATTAAAATCCCCTATGATAACTGCTGTACCATTTCTACATGCATCAGTTATTTCTTTGTTTATTGCCTGCCCCACCATAACGTTACTATTTGGTGGCCGATAGACTACTCCTATCAGTGACTCTTTCGCCTTACTATTCCTGATTTCCACCCAAATGAATTCAACCTTATCCTCCATAGCACCGATGTCATCCCTTACTATTGCCCGGATGTCATCCTTAAATAACAGAGCAACACCACCTCCCTTACCATCCACTCTGTCCTTACGAATAGTTTGATACCCTCGGATATTTAACTCCCAGTCGTGACCATCCTTTAACCATGTTTCAGTAATGGACACTAAATTATAGTCATTTACATCTGTCTGTTGATTCCCTTGGGTAGATTACTTCACCGTTTGGCTATTATCTCTGCACATCATTGTTGGTAGTGACAATTATGAATTAAAAAAAAAACTAATTTTCCTGAAAGTCTTGAACTAAACGGTCAACCTATATTTAAATGAGTTGCCTAGTTGACACTACTTTACCTGCCAATCATAAATAACGTTCCTTTTGATGCGGACAGCTGTGCTACTTAGGCCTTTGGTGCTACATTTCCTGAGGTGTGCAGGCATCAACGTTTTGATTGTGTTTCAAATCCCCAGCAGTATTTTTTGTTCACAGCTCATTAATGTTCTGAGCTCCACCCCTTTAGACGAGAAGAAATCTGCAACAGAGCCATCTTCTTCACTTCAATCTAGCACTTGTGTTTGGTGTGGTGGGTTGTGTCCCAGATTGCTAAGGGAAGTAGGGATGGAAATAGCGAAGGACATACCATAATCTTGCCTGGATAGGGGGGGGTGCAGAAACAGGCCTTTTGGCCCTCCAAGCCTGCGCCAGCCATGCTGCCCATCTAAACTAAAATCTACACTTCTGGGGTCCTTATCGCTCTATTCCCATCCTATTCATGTATTTGTCAAGATGTCCCTTAAACGTCACTATCGTCCCTGCTTCGACCAGCTCCGGCAGCAAGTTCCAGGCACCCACTACCGTCTGTGTTTGATCTAATTACAGGAAGTAACAGGGAAGGTTTGAGGGGAATGTGGCAGATGTATGGATTTTAGGAAAGGCTTTGACAAAATACCATATAAAAGTCTTGTTAACAAAATAGAGATATGGGGCGGGATTCTCCCATTCAGCGGCAGTGTCCACGTTGTCGGAAGCGCCGTTGCGTTTCACGATGCCGTGAACGGGCTGCAGGGAGTACCGATTCTGGCACCTACAGGGAGAATCCCGTGCCGGCGGCGGGGCAGCGTGGCGCGGTTGCGGGGATTCTCCGGCCCGGAGCGGTGCTGGGAGAATCCGGCCAGGGAGTCACTGTCCGTTTGGATTGAGGACTGAAAATAGCCAGTTGTAGTAAATAGTTATTTTTCAGACTGGATGGTAGAACGGGGAATTCCCCAAGGGTAGAACCACTGTTTTCTGATATCCAAGTGACTTGATATTAGAATTAGAACATAGAACAGTACAGCACAGAACAGGCCCTTCGGCCCTCGATGTTGTGCCGAGCAATGATCACCCTACTCAAACCCACGTATACCTATCCCAGTAACCCAACAACCCCCATTAACCTTGCTTTTTAGGACACTAAGGGCAATTTAGCCTGGCCAATCCACCTAACCCGCACTGTGGGAGGAAACCGGAGGAAACCCACGCACTAACGGGTAGGATGTGCAGACTCCGCACAGACAGTGACCCAGCCGGGAATCGAACCTGGGACCCTGGAGCTGTGAAGCATTTATGCTAACCACCATGCTACCGTGCTGCCCAGAATATAGAGTAAAATTTCACAACGTGCTGATGATCAACTTTGAAGTGTTTGTGGCAGGCAGTAATACAAATGGTGATAAATAAGATAGCTGAATGGACAGACCAGTGGCAAATGGAATTTAACGTAATGTTGTGTGAGGTGCTGCAAAAGGGATTGGGCACGTCAATGTAAACTAATGGCACATTACTAATGAATGGTCTTCGAGAATAGGGATGAGAAACATACCCGTCATGATCGAACGGCGGAGCAGACTTGATGGGCTGATTGGCCTAATTCTGCTGCTATATCTTATGGTCCTATACATTATGGTCTTAATGCTGCAGGAAATGTGTCGCCGAGGCAGCCCTTGGTCCCATTTCCTGCACTGGGAGGCTCCGCACGCGGGAATTGCTCCGTGCAGGAAGAGATCGAGACCCCATTTAAAAATGGCATTCCAATCTCGCCCCCCCCCCCCCCCCCCCCCCCCAACCCCAACCACATTCAAAGCCCCCCAACACACCTATAAAGGGGGTCCTCGGGACGGGGGGGGGGGGAAGTTGTTTCTGAACGGCTTTCACCCGAGGTCTCCGAGGCGAAGGAGTTAGATCCCAGGGTCTCGGTAGATCCTGTGAGTGCATATTAGAGTGAAACTAGCTGTCTCGCTCTAAAATGCAGATTTGCTGGATCGTGGTCACGCCCACAATGGCCGTGATTCAGATCACAACGTCTCGTGTGGTTGCGTTATATCTCGTGAGGTGTGGAGAGCCGGGTAGATCCTGGAAGGTCCCTTTCAGGCCCAATGGCGTCCTCTGTTTCAATTCTCCACATGTTGCCAGACATGCTGAGCATTTTTTTGTTTTTATTTCAGATTTCCAGCTTCAGTAGAGTTTTGCTTTTCTTTTAGTCTATTATAAGGGCAAGTTCATCAGGTTTCCCTTGCAGTGATGTGTCAACAAACCAACATTAATGGGCAAAGCCTGGCTTCATCAGCTAAACATAGAACATAGAACATTACAGCGCAGTACAGGCCCTTCGGCCCTCTATGTTGCGCCGACCTGCGAAACCACTCTAAAGTCCATCTACACTATTCCCTTGTCATCCATATGTTTAATAAGTTAAACTGCAAGAGTGATTTTTGAGCTGGGGGGATTAAGAAGCTGATTAAATAACTACAACAGCTTTTGTGGATCAGTTTTGAAGGGATCATTTTCAAATCATGCGCAATGCAAGACGACATGGACTACAGTGGTTGAGAAGGTATGATGTGGAGATGCCGGCGTTGGACTGGGGTGAGCACAGTAAGAAGTCTTACAACACCAGGTTAAAGTCCAACAGGTTTGTTTCAAACACGAGCTTTCGGAGCACGGCTCCTTCTTCAGGTGAATGGCTAGCTCAGGTGAGAAGGTAGCTCACCACCACCTAACCCAAGAATAAATTAAAAAAGACCAGACATTGTAAGGCTGGAGACAAATGGTTTGCAAGTGAAAACTGACTGCAGTGATTGGGCAACCCCAATTAAGATAGTGTCCAACTCGAACAAAACTGAGACTACATCCACTACAAACAACAGTCAACCAGGCAGTATATGATGAGCTGTATCTATTACCAGTATCTATTATCAGCCTCCTAAGTTTTCTATGTGGGATTAGTGGGATCAAAGATAATCACAAAGTTGGATTTACATTGTGCCTATACACTGCTGAATGTGGATAATGAGAGCCAATTAGTATCTCATGATAAATGCATTCATGGGGTTACACTCCACTGCACAAATTTGCCTTATGGTGTAAAGTACTGGGAGTTTTAATAGGATTTTCCAAGATGTGCCATATTGCTTCTGCAATCAGGATGATGTGTTGACAGTGACTGCATGAGTTGGAGGAAGTGTTAAAAAGGCTCAATGCTCCTAATAGGAAGGTGCAATTGTGCTTTCATGCAATTCAAGGTGTATATCTTAGCCTGGATATCAATGCACTCAGGTCTTGCATGGATCAACTGGTGGGGGTATTCACAGACGTCTTCAACCTCTCTTTACAACAATCTGAGGTCCCTATCTGCTTCAAGAAGACGACCACCATCCCTGTGCCAAAGAAAAGCCAAGCAGCGTGCCTTAACCCCATATTGAAATCCATAGCATATTGGCCTGGTCACTAGACCGTGTTCGTGAATCAATGGTAAGCATATATATCATCTGTCAAAACTGTTTTTAAAAAAGAAAAAGCTGCTAAATATTCCTGTACATTCTAGTCTTGGTCCATTTCAAAGAGTGAGCTTTGTGAAAAGAAAAGATTGTAGCCGGAATTGAACCAAGAGAGGAGGAAATAGATCTATTGGAGACTTGGACGGAGAGATGGCAGATGGAGTTTAACCCGGATAAATGTGAGGTAATGCATTTTGGAAGGTCTAATACAGATGGGACATATACAGTAAATGGCAGAAATCTTAACAGTATTGATAGTCAGAGGGATTTGGGTGTACAGGTCCACAGGTCACTGAAAATGGCAACGCAAGTGGAGAATGTAGTTGAGAAGGCATACGGCATGCTTGCCTTCATCAGCTGGGGCATTGAGTTTAATAATTGGCAAGTCATATTGCAGCCTTACAGAAGCTTAGTTAGGCCAAACTTCGAATATAATGTTCGATTCTGGTCACCACGCTACCAGATGGATGTGGAAGCTTTGGAGAGGGTACAGAGAAGATTTACCAGGATGCTGCCTGGTATGGAGGGTATTTGCTGTCAGGAGAGGTTGGAGAAACTTGGTTCGACAAGATTATGAGGGGCATGGACAGACTGGATAGTCAGAATCTTTTTCCCAGGGTGGAAGAGTCAATTACTAGCAGGCATAGGTTTAAGGTGTGAGGGACAAGGCTTAAAGGAGATGTACAAGTCAAGTTATTTTACACGGAGGGTGGTGGGAGCCTGGAATTCGCTGCCGTGTGAGGCAGTGGAAGCAGATACGATAGTGACTTATAAGGGGCGTCTTGACAAATACATGAATGGGATGGGCAGAGGGATACGGTCCCAGGAATGGTAGGGGTTTTAGTTCAGTCGGGCAGCATGTTAGGTGCAGACTTGGACGGCCGAAGGGCCTTTTCCTGTGCTGTAATTTCCTTTGTTCTTTATTGAAAATTTAAGCATGAAAGCTAATACGAAAGGATAATTAATCAGGAACCTCCACTAAAAACGCAGGCTGTTAAACAAAGAACAGCACAGGAACAGGCCCTCCGGCTCTCCAAGCTGCGCCGATCACGTGTCCTATCTAGACCAACCGCCTCGATCCTTCAATACCCCGTCTGTTCATGTATCTATCCAGTCTTAAAGTCTTGAAGGTTGCTAATGTATCTGCCTCAACCACTTCGCTTGGCAGTGCATTCCAGGCCACCCTTTGTGTAAAAAAAAAGTTCCCCCGCACATCTCCACTGAACCTCTTCCTCCCTCACCTTGAACTTGTGCCCCCTTATAATTATCATTTCCACCCTGGGATTAAAACCTCCAACTGTTCACCATATCTATACCCCTCATAATTTGATAAACTTCTATCAGGTTTCCCCTCAGCATCCGTCTCTCTCGGGGAAAATAACCCCAGTTTATTCAATCTCTCCTCATAGCTACCCTCACTTATTGTCACGGGTAGGCTTCAATGAAGTTACTGTGGAAAGCCCCTAGTCGCCACATTCCGGCGCCTGTTTGGGCAGGCTGGTACGGGAATTGAACCGTGCTGCTGGTCTGCTTTAAAAGGCAGCGATTTAGCCCAGTGTGCTAAACATCCTGGTAAACCTTTTCTGTACTCTCTCCAAAACCTCCATTTAGTGCGGTGACCAGAATTGGACACAGTATTCAAAATATTCCAAAAACCTGCTGAACTGCAATGATCTCAAAATGGATTGAAAATTGGATTCTGAGAATCTGAACTTAAACCAGATTGCTTAAAACCTTTGTCCATACCAAAACCTGTAAGGAGATCAGGAAAGCTTCATAAACCAGTTACTAAACTAGATTTATAGATCTAATCTTAAAAAAGTGATCATGTCAAGTGATCATATTCACAGAGATTTGGTTATTTGTTTTTCACTCTTGAAGTTGTATAGTTAATGAAGTTGGGAATAGTTTATCGCGAAAAAGCTTTTTTTTTTAAATGGAAGTATTACAATGATTTCTTGCAAGAGCAGTGTGATAGTGATGCCACTAAATATGTAAACTAGTCAGCTTGGTGTCTGTCTTCATAAATGCCTCTCAAATGTATCAATTGCATAGAACATAGAACAGTACAGCACAGTACAGGCCCTTCAGCCCATGATGTTGCACCGACCATTTATCCTAATCTAAGATCAACCTAACCTACACCCCTTCAACTTACTGCAGTCCATGTGCCTGTCTGAGAGTCGCTTAAATGTCCCTAATGACTCTGACTCTACCACCTCTGCTGGCAGTGCATTCCACACCCATCACTCGCTGTGTAAAGAACCTACCTTTGACATCTCCTCTCTACCTTCCTCCAATCACCTTAAAATTATGTCCCCTCGTGACAGCCATTTCCACCCTGGGGAAAAGTCTCTGGCTATCCACTCTATCCATGCCTCTCTTCACCTTGTACCCCTCTATCAAATCACCTCTCTGCCTTTTTCGCTCCAGTGAGAAAATCCCTAGCTTCCTCGACCTTTCTTCATAAGACATGCCCTCTTGTCCAGGCAGCATCCTGGTAAATCTACTCTGTACCCTCTCCAAAGCATCCACATCCTTCCTATAATGAGGCGACCAGAACTGGACACAATATTCCAAGTGCAGTCTAACTAGGGTTTTATAAAGCTGCAGCAAAACCTTGCGGCGCTTAAACTCAGTCCCCCTGTTAATGAAAGCCAACACACCATATGCCTTCTTAACAACCCTATCAACCTGGGTGGCAGCTTTAAGGGATCTATGTACATGGACTCCAAGATCCCTCTGTTCCTACACACTTCCAAGAATCCTGCCTTTAACCCTGTATTCAGCATTCAAATTCGACTTTCCAAAATGAATCACTTCATATTTATCTAGGTTGAACTCCATCTGCCACTTCTCAGCCCAGCTCTTCATCCTGTTGTAACCTGCAACAACCCTCAACACTATCTACAACTCCCCCAACCTTCGTGTCATTGGCAAACTTACTAACCCACTCTTCTACTTCCTCATCCAAGTCATTTATAAAAATCACAAAGAGCAGAGGACCCAGAACAGATCCTTGCGGGGCACCACTGGTCGCTAATGGATATTGTGGAGAAGAAATGTCTGGGGCGCAATTCTCCCAAAAAATTATTCAGTATCATTTTGGGCCTGAAAATCGGTATGACAGCTGGTCACAATCTTTCCGCACTTGGCCATTTTTTGGAGGGCTGGGGCATATTTTGCACTGGCATTGAGAGGCGTAGGGCCAAAACACGGTGGCAGGTCTGGCATCCCACCCTCATCACAATCACCACAGACATTGACCCTGAGGTTGATACTGTCCTGCCATGTTCCCAACTGCCTGGGGGTACAATGACCGTTCGTCGTCGTGCATGGTCTCCGTTGGGACAGACCAGCAATGATTCCAACCGGCACCATGTCATGCCAGCGGGTGGGTACGTAGCATGCTCCCGGAAGTTTTGGCATCAAGCCGACTCTGCAGATTAAAATCTAATTAAAAGCATGGTAATCAGATTGTTGCCCTTGCTGGGTGTCAGCCTGATTATGTTTGCTGGGAGGCCCCCCGAAAATAAACTGTGAGAACCCCCCCCCCCCCCAAAGCCCCATGATTTCAGGCTCTCCCGGTAATTTCCTGACAAAGTGGGATTTGCGCCAGGCACAACGCAACTTTTAGGCTACTTTTGCTGGTTCAGCTCTATCTCATATATCTCCAGTGAACTGAATTGAAAAATTTTATGTTAACTTGGTACTGGTTTAGCCTCTTGATGTGTTAGGCAGGTTGGGTCGACGTGGACTGCACTTGACGCAGTGTGGCGAGCGACAGACCTCTAACACTGGATAAGATGCAACATGATTTTATTTAACGTCTTAACTAATATACATGTTCAACTGTGGTTGACACTATACTGAATTGACTGGAGACCTAGTACTAGCCTGACCAGACTTACTAGCTACCACATGGCGTTTGCACTGGCTAGCTCACAAACTCTGATTGTCTCAGAGGCTGGGTCCCGAGAGAATGGGAAACCTGGTGCCCTCTGGCTTTATAGTGGTCGTGTCCTGTCTGGTGATTGACTGCTCTGTTCTGTGTGCTTACTGGTCATCCTGAGTGTCAATCACTGCCTGTCTGCACTCCATTATATACATAGATGTATATTATGACACCTCTCACTATTGGGCTTTGGTTATCTTGTTGGCTGTTTTCCACAAATTGAAATGTGTTTCGTGAGAACATTTATTTTCATTTCAAGGAGTTTAAACTTTAAACAATGTCTGATCTGGAGTTTGAGACACTTGAGAGAGAGAAGCTTATCACAATGAGAACCTGGGGCTAAAGATACGTAAGCATTTCATATTCGACACAAATTTTGTTATCTACAGAATTTGACTATCACTAAATGTGTCACTACTGGGCTTGGCAAATGAGTCATTTCCTGCTGAGGTGCACAGATGAAAGGATGTGAAATGCAGCTGCAAGATATCAGGTGCTGAGTGTTGAAACATGGAGGTGTGTTTGCAAAGCCAAAAGATCTGCAACTATTCTGTCTTGCTGAATTTTGTTGCAACCCATTGCAGGGCATTGCTCAAAATGGCTTTTTATCCTGTAGTTATCTTTTAGTTTTGTATTGAGTTTTACTTGAGCTCCCCACCCAAAAAAAAACCCTGAATGCAAGTCTTTGATGAAGAGCAATAGTGAGAATGCAGCAGATTTGCTGTAACTTGAGCTAAAGTGAGAGTGCAGCAGATTAGGCTATAAATAATGTCTAACGTTAAATTATTTTATTGTGGGGAGGGAAAGGGGGTGGAGTGAAAATTTCTTGGATGTACAATTGGCACTGGTTCATTGAAAGGCAATGCTGGATGCATGGTTTATTTTTGGGAATGTCATGAAGGCACACACCACTTAACTGAAAATATGGACATTTTTCACCATATTTAATATTTTCATGAATGTTGAACCTCACTGTAATCTCTCTTTTCAAGCCAAAAATGACTTGTTTTTATAAAACATGCTGTTAAAACCCATGCGAGAACCATGGGACTGGTGAAGTTCAAGCTTCCCAGGTAGGAGCGGAGGCCACCCAGCTGGACGTTGTTTCAAAACTATACATAAAAGCTAAAAGGTGGGCCTGGTGCGGTTAGTTCTCCCAGCAAGGACTGAGAGAGTTTCTGCCGTGGGCAGATTATTGTATCTTGTTTAATAAATCTTTGTTCCACTACCGCTGGCTTCCTCAAGTTACTAAACATACCAAATATTTTAATTAAGAATTGTTATATTTAACAAGGTAACCATTCTTTCACTGGAAATTGAATGTCTAATTAATCATATTAATACATACCCAAGACAAATATTACAACAGCCACGTCTGTTGCTATCCTATTGGAGCCCAAAGCCAGTTTAAAGATTACTCGTGTCAAGGGTGTGCTGGTTGAACAAAGAAAATATTTCAAACACAGTTTCAGGAGGGGGGTGAAAATTGAAGTGCTGAAAACTACGTTTAATGAAGGCTCACAATATGAAGTTGTAACCAATCTAATTTGGGTTTAAAACATAACGTCAATTTTCGAAATATTGAAAAGCATGGGTCCTGACCCGGATGGTCAAAAAGTGGACAGACCCTGGAAGATCCGTTGGGGGACCACCCAGAGATTCAAACACCAAGGCTTTGGGGAAATTGCACGGAAACCTTCAGCTTCTGATGGGCAAATTCCATGAGTCACTCCGAAAAATCTCCGACTCTGTGTTAAAGTTGGAGACATTGGTGGTTCTGACTTGCTTACCCAGTGGGATTTTGTGGCCACAGTGTGGTGGATGGGTGGGATTTTGTGGCCGCAGCGTGGTGGAGGGGTGGGGTTTGTGGATGCAGCCTGGTGAATGGGTGGGTTTTGTGGATGCAGTGTGGTGGATGGGTGGGTTTTGTAGATGCAGTGTGGTGGATGGGTGGGATTTTGTGGCCGCAGCGTGGTGGATGGGTGGGATTTTGTGGCCGCAGCGTGGTGGATGGGTGGATTTTGTGGATACAGCCTGGTGGATGGGTGGGATTTGGTGGATGCAGCCTGGTGGATGGGTGGGATTTTGCGGCCGCAGCGTGGTGGATGGGTGGGGTTTTGTGACCGCAGCCTGGTGGATGGGTGGGGTTTGTGGCTGCAGTCTGGTGGATGGGTGGGATTTTGTGGATGCAGCGTGGTGGATGGGTGGGATTTTGTGGCCGCAGCGTGGTGGATGGGTGGGGTTTTGGGGCCGCAGCCTGGTGCATAGGTGGCGTTTTGTGGCCGCAGCCTGGTGGATGGGTGGGATTTTGTGGATGCAGCGTGGTGGATGGGTGGGATTTTGTGGATGCAGCGTGGTGGATGGGTGGGGTTTTGTGGCAGCAGCGTGGTGGATGGATGGGGTTTGTGGATGCAGCCTGGTGGATGGGTGGGGTTTTGTGGCCGCAGTGTGGTGCATGGGTGGGACTTTGTGGATGCAGCCTGGTGAATGGGTGGGGTTTTGTGGATGCAGTGTGGTGGATGGGTGGGATTTTGTGGATGTAGCGTGGTGGATGGGTGGGATTTTGTGGCCGCAGTGTGGTGCATGGGTGGGATTTTGTGGATGTAGCGTGGTGGATGGGTGGGGTTTTGTGGCCGCTGCGTGGTGGATTGGTGGGTTTTGTGGATGCAGCCCGGTGCATGGGTGGGATTTTGTGGATGTAGCGTGGTGGATGGGTGGGTTTTGTGGATGCAGCGTGGTGGATGGGTGGGGTTTTGTGGCCGCAGTGTGGTGGATGGGTGGGTTTTGTGGATGCAGCGTGGTGGATGGGTGGGGTTTTGTGGATGCAGCGTGGTGGATGGGTGGGGTTTTGTGGCCGCAGTGTGGTGGATGGGTGGGGTTTTGTGGATGCAGCGTGGTGCATGGGTGGGTTTTGTGGATGCAGCGTGGTGGATGGGTGGGGTTTTGTGGCCGCAGTGTGGTGGATGGGTGGGGTTTTGTGGATGCAGCGTGGTGCATGGGTGGGTTTTGTGGATGCAGCGTGGTGGATGGGTGGGGTTTTGTGGATGCAGCGTGGTGCATGGGTGGGTTTTGTGGATGCAGCGTGGTGCATGGGTGGGTTTTGTGGATGCAGCGTGGTGGATGGGTGGGATTTTGTGGATGCCGCGTGGTAATGGGTGGGAATTTGTGGATGCAGCGTGGTGGATGGGTGGGAATTTGTGGATGCAGTGTGGTGCATGGGTGGGATTTTGTGGCCGCAGTGTGGTGGATGGGTGGGAATTTGTGGCCGCAGTGTGGTGGATGGTGGGATTTTGTGGCCGCAGTGTGGTGTGTTCCCTAAGACGGATGCATCGAGCCAGCTAAAGGTCTACTGAGTTTGATGAAACTGGAAGATTGTGGTGGCAGAACATGCCTAACTACTGGGTAACTAGACAACCAATCCACTTGACTGCCCCATCCACTGACTTCCCTCCGCCCCTCCAACTGTCTGCGTACCCCTCCGCCCCCATGTCGCTGAGTCCTCAAATCTCTGACTTACCCGGACTTGGCCTCACCATCCTATCTATCCTACCACTCTACCCACCTGCCACCTACCCACCTTACCATCCTGCCACACAACTACCCTACCCAGTTACCCACTTACCAGTTACTCACTGACCTCACACTCACTGATTCCCAAACACAATGTAAAGCTATTCAAAAGCTTTTTCCAAAGCTTTTCAGAGTGTTACTGAATGAAGACTTGCCAGAATATGGCAGCAAGTGCTGTAAAATGGGGCTTCCTATGATAATTCTACATTATGAAGGAGGACTTTCAGAACAGGTACACTCTGCACTTCTGAAGAGTCTCAGTTTGGAAGTGTGGGCTAGAAATGTGGAACTCTGGCATTGGGTAAGAAAATGGGAGCAGAGTCCCACTGCTTGGAAAATTTGCTGCTGACAACAATAGCTAATGGGTGCTTATCATAGATTATCATAGAATTTACAGTGCAGAAGGAGGCCATTCGGCCCATCGAGCCTGCACCAGCTCTTGGAAAGAGCACCCTACCCGAGGTCAACACCTCCACCCTATCCCCATAACCCAGTAACCCCACCCAACACTAAGGGCAATTTTGGACACTAAGGGCAATTTATCATGGGCAATCCACCTAACCTGCACATCTTTGGACTGTGGGAGGAAACCGGAGCACCCGGAGGAAACCCACGCACACACTGGGAGGATGTGCAGACTCCGCACAGACAGTGACCCGAGCCGAAATCGAACCTGGGACCCTGGCGCTGTGAAACATTTGTGCTATCCACAATGCTACCGTGCTGCCCCTGCTTAGTGAGTTCACGGTGTTTCTGTATTTAATAAAAATGTTAACCATTTCACTTTTTCCTTTAAAATCACTGACAGCAATGTCTTACACATTGAGCATTTGCCTGTTGTCCTCAGCAATTGAGCCTACAGGCTTGTTTAACATAGAACAGTACAGCACAGAACAGGCCCTTCGGCCCTCGATGTTGTGCCGAGCTTTGTCCGAAACCAAGATCAAGCTATCCCACTCCCTGTCATTCAGGTGTGCTCCATGTGCCTATCCAATAACTGCTTGAAAGATCCTAAAGTGTCCGACTCCACTATCACAGCAGGCAGTCCATTCCACACCCTAACTACTCTCTGAGTAAAGAACCTACCTAGGACATCCCTCCTATATCTCCCACCCTGAACCTTCTAGTTATGCCCCCTTGTAACAGCTACATCCACCCGAGGAAATAGTCTCTGAAATAGTCCCCCTCATCATCTTATAAACCTATTTATTTTTATTTGCAGCATAAGAAAATAAATCTCCATGCATAGCTCTTAACAAAAAATATAGGGATAATTGGCATGTCCCTCCCTTACATAAATCCAGCATGGGGCATCAGCACACCAGTCTCCAATGTCATAGATCTTGGATAATTGTTGAAATCGGCATTTAAAAAAAAATGAAAGAACAATCCAATTGTCCGCAATTTTACATTGCCTGCTGGAATTTTTTGGGTGTCAGTTCCAACAAAGTTTGGGAGTTTTTTTTACATCAGCTAAGAATGACATGGCACAAATGTGGTAAATGCCTGCTGCCAGGACCATGGTTGAATGCATCAGCAGTTACTTCATAGGATCCCTATAGTGCAGAAGGAGGCCACTTAATCCTTCGAAAGAGCATTCTATTCATGTCCACTCACCCATCCAATCCCTGTAACCCCCCCAACTAACTTGTATATCCCTGGACACTAAGGGCCAATTTGGCATGGCCAATCCACCGAACCGGCACATCTTTGGACTATGGGACGAAACTGAAGCAGCCGAAGGAAACGCACGCAGACACGGGGAGAAAGTGCAAACTCCACACAGATAGACACTTGAGGCGGGAAGAGAACCCACGAACCTGGTGCTGTGAGGCAGCAGTGCTTACCACCGTGCCGCTTCTTTTGGTGAAGGTTTATTTCATTCAAGGTATGTGGACTTCACTGGCTAGGCCAGCATTTATCGCCCATTCCTAATTGCCCTTTGGAAGGTAATGGTGAGCTACTTTCTTAAATGCTGCAGTGCATGTGGTGTAGGTACACCCACTATGCTGCTGGGAGGCAGTTCCAGGACTTTGACCTAGCAACAGTAAAGGACTGGTGATATAGTTCCAAGTCAGGATGGTGATTTGTTTGAGGTGAAGTTCCAGGCAGTGGCGTTCCCATGTATTTGCCCCCCTTGTCCTTCTAGATGCTAGTGGTAGTGGGTTTGGAAGGAGCTGCTTAAGGAACCTTGGTGAATTCCTGCAGTGCATCTTGAAGATGGTACACACAGCCGTTACTGTGCGTTGATGGTGGAGGGAGTGAATGTCTGTGGAAGGGGTGCCAATCAAGCTTTGCTTTGCTCTGGATATGCCAAGTACCCAATTCATTTTTTCCAATTAAAGGGCAATTTGGCGTGGTCAATCCACCTACCCTGCACATCTTTGGGTTGTGGGTTCAAAACCCATGCAAGCACTGGGAGAATGTGCAAACTCCATACGGACAGTGACCCAGGGCCGGGTTTGAACCTAGGACCACGGCACCGTGAGGCAGCAGGGCTAACCCACTGTGCCACCTGCTGCCCGGATTTGTCAAGCTTCTTGAGTGTTGGAGCTGCAAGTAGAGGCTAGTGGATAGTATTCCATCACAATCCTGACTTGTGCCTTGTGATTGGTATAAAACATTTGGGGAGTCGAGAGCTGAATTTCTTGCTGTAGCATTCCTAGCCTCTGGCCTGCTCTTGTAGCCACAGTACTATATGGCTTGTCCAGTTCAGTTTCTGGTCAATGGTAACCCCCAGAATGTTAAATGTTGGGGATTCAGTGATGGTAATGTCAGTGGATGTCAAGGGGTGATGATTAGTTTATCCCTTGTTGAAGATGGTCATTGCCTGGCACTTGTGTGGTGTGTAGGTTACTTGCCCCATGTCAGCCCAAGGCGAGATTTTACACGTTTCTTGATTGGTCTGGACATGGACTATTTCAGGAGACTGAGGAGTTACTCGCAAATAGTGCTGAACAAGTGGCAACGTCTGCATGATTTTTAATGACTTGTTTAGTACTTTCAAAATGCTGACCAAAAAGTGAAAGCACAAAAGATCTTTACAATTCTAACTATGACCTTAGCTGCATGATGCATTGAGGATTCTCAAAATCCTCAAACCAAGGTATCATTTGTTAAACAATGGCAGCAAAAATTCAACATCATTATTTATTATATTAATCCAGTCATGATGTTACTATGGTCTGGCATTGCAAAACAGACATGAAAAACTAGTTCTGATATTAACCTCAAGCTTGGAATGGATCACGGTTTGTGGTTGGGAAGCAAGCTTCCGATGTAGCAACAACTGTCTGGCTTCCCACTGAGTGACTGCTAATTGGCTGCAACAAACTTATTTTTTTTCAGCGGGAATAAAGAGCTGCAGCGGGTAGTTGGTGGAACCAGTGTACCGCGTGCTCGTGGCCCTGCCTTCTGAGCCTTGCTGAAAAACAACAGATTCACTCCATGGTTGAGAGAAATGGGCACGTGAACTTTGTGCTTTTGGGAGGGATGTGACTGACTCCAGTTTGTGCTATGCAATCTAGCCTTATTGGTTTGTTTCTCTGTCCTCTGATTTCTTTGTAGATGGGGTCTGCTCTAATATGGATAGATGTTCTTCCTAGTTACTGTACAGCAGCAGTGGTGACATCATTATTAGTGCACAAGCAAATTGGGAACAGATCCCAAAATTACACAATATAACTGGGCACTGCATTCATCCATAAAAGGACCGCTGTGTCTGCTGCTGTCTTGTTTCCACTGAAGCTAGTCCTTGCACAAGCATAATATGATCACTGTGTGATGATATATATTGGTGGATAATAGAGATTAGAGTTTATGGGGAAAAGAATGCTATTATACAGTGCAGATGGTGATATTTGCCAGTTCTCTAGGCGTGTCCTGATCATGTACCTGTACACACCCACTTGTTCCAATTTTTTCTGACCCATCCTAAATAATTCTTTTGCCCAGGGCACAATAAACTATGAGATGAGAAACTGAGCTGATAGCTTGCAAGATAGTCCCACAAAATACTGTGTTGTGACAATCTGATTACAGTTTTAGAACTCTCACGCACCACTTTGTTTGGAGTCAGTGCCAAGATCAAGCACTCTTGTGTGCCCCATTGACGTTTTTGAAATTTTAAGTGCCTACATTTCAAACCTCCACACCACCAGTCATTTGTTACATCTGCCTCCAACTGATACAGGTGGCATTGGCTTCAAACAGTTAATTTTCTGATGGGTACATTTCTGGCTCCATCTTGTGAATAATGATGCTCCACAGAGAATGTTCTAACATTTTCTGTGTGCAGGTTTCTCTCCTTTCTGTGACTCCGAATATTCATTTTATTGAGCTGTATACTTACTAGAATTTATAGAATCTCTGAAGTGAATGTGACAGCTTTTTTGCACAAGTATTTAAATTCTGGCACAATTGTACTCTATCCACTTTTTTTTAGAAATGTTTTGTTCATGCTTCATTGCCACTGATGTCATTTATCATATGCAGCCATCTGCTCAGGCTGAACAAAAGCATACACAATGAGCAGTGTCATATTTAATACTGTATTTGTTCCTGAGCTGAGTTTATAAAACCTTGTTTTGGAACATGAGCAATGCTGGAAAAGCTGCACCATTACACACCCCTCTTTTTAAAAAAAAATTCGGCCTTGGGGATGTGAGCATCTGGCAAGGTCAGCACTTATTGCCCATCCCCAAGTTGTCCTGGAGAAGGTAATGGTGAACTGCCTATAGCTGTATGGCTTCCCATTTCAGAGGGCAGTTAAGAGTCACCACATAGGTGTTGGTCTAGTGTCACATGTAGGCCATCCAGGTAAGGATGGCACATTTTCTTCCCAAAAGATCCTTGATGAACCAGATAGATTTTTAGGGCAATCCAGTGGTTTCATTATTGTGGTTAATAAGACTAGATTTATTAATTGAACTTAAATTCTTCCAGCTGCCATGGTGATATTTGAACTCCTGCATTAGTCTGAGTCTCTAGGTTACTAATATGGAAACATTGCCACTATATTACTATTCGTCTTTACCCTGAAAAGATGATGGTAGGCCTTCCTTTTGATTTACCTGGTTGTGGTGATGCTAAAGCGGTAGGAAATTCTTGGATATTAATTCAACTGTTATGAAGAAGCAGTGATTATATGTTAGACCATAAGACAAAGGAGCAGAATTAGGCCACTTGGCCCATTGAGTCTGCTCCGCCATTCAGTCATGGCTGACATTTTATCATCCCCATTCTCCTGCCGTCTCCACGACCCCTGATCCCCTTATTAATCAAGAACCTATCTATCTCTGTCTTAAAGGCACTCCATGAATTGGCCTCCACAGCCTTCTGCGGCAAAGAGTTCCACTGATTCACCACCCTCCGGCTGAAGAAATTCCTCCTCATCTCTGTTTTAAAGCATCGTCCCTTTAATCTGAGATGGTGTCCTCTGGTTCTAGTTTTCCAGATTGTTGACCAGATTGGTGTGAAACCTTTGTGATAGAAGAATAAAATCTGAAAGCACTGAATTGACCCACCTGATTGGTGCCAGCTCTCCATTCCTGCTCATTCTCCATTGCTTTAATTTTTCCTTTTCCAAATACTTGATCACTTCCCATTTACAAAATTTATTGTAGATTGTGATTCTTTTTAAGTAGAGAGTTCTTAATTCCTGGAACGCACTGTCTGAAAGGGTGGTGAAATTCAAAAGCGAATTGAAAAATGTGCAGAGCAATGGAGAAAGCAATGGTGCAGCGAGCTAAACCATTATCTGGAAGGTTCAAAACAATTGCAAATTAAAGGGAAAGTTCAGTTCTAGGATAATTACTCCGCTACCTTTTACTCATATAACGGGCTGGACTCTCCGGTCGCCGACGGCGAAATCACGTTCAGCAAATGGTCGGAGAATCAGAGTTCCCAAATCAGGGATGGTGCCGGTTTCATGATGCTCCGTCCCTCCAAAATGATGTGCGACGTATCGATGGCCTCAGGACATTGCCTGAGGCCTGCCATCCGATGCTCCGCCCCCGACCGACCGCATGGGTCTCTCATGGTCTCGCCTGTCGGGAACTTGGCGTAGAGGCTGCGGACTCAGCCGAGCCACAGTCGGGGAGAGCTGATCAGTGGGGGGGGGGGGGGGGGGGGGGCACTGTGAGGGGTGAGTTCCAGGGTGTGCGAGCTGGCTGAAGGGGGGACGATTTCACGGACTCAGTCCGTGAGTGGCCGCTGCCATGTAGCACAGCGTGGTTGCTAACCTGGCAATTCACTGGGCGTATCGGCAGCTGGAACCGAGTGCTCTATGTTGCCGGCATGCTAGCTCCCACCAAAAAGGGGAATTGGTGGCCGTTTTATGCCATTTTATCTGGCGTAAAACGCCACTGTTCCCACGCTGGCGTAGGGACATAGCCCCAGGATCAGAGAATCCAGACCTGCATTGCCTTATGTTTTCAGCCTTTCATACTTTTTTCTTCCCTATGTTGAAAATGGCATCTGTCATGTTATGTTAACTTCTTATTTCCCTAATAGCTCAAATTTGCAACACTCCTGACACACTTCAGACTAAAAATCTCACCTTCTAAAACCTACATGGCATTTAAAATTTGATCTTGGAATCACTTTAACGTTGCTTGGGCTTTGTTTTCATTAGGTAGGGTCGGTGTGGGAACAGAAAATCATCTGAGAGGCCCAAATCACATTTCACACTGATGTAAGAGCGTGATGTAATTGTCCCCACCTCCCGCCAGTGACATAAGGGGAATCTCGACGTACACTACTGGGATCCCCATTGCAATATATTTACATCTAATTATCTGGCCTCTACACCTGAGTACATAATCCATTTGCCAATGTGAATTACAACAGTTCTCCCCGGCGTGCAACTGGCGAACCGAACCCGCCAGGGGGATTCAGATGAATGCATTGCTCAGAGAGGGAGAGGGTCATGCTCACGCATTGCCCTGGACATTGGAAAATTCTGCCCATTGTCTTCATCCCTGGTGGTCTTTCAGACCTTGCCCTTTAGTCTGGGGCTTTCTCTTTCTGCCCCCACTCTTCCATGTTGCAATGACGTGCTCAGATTTTACTCTTAATGATCTTGTTCTACCTGAGTGCTGATGCTTATTGAAAAATTGTCGAATTGCAATTGTTTTTATCGTTAATGCTTGAGACCTTTCATCTGTATTTGTGTGCTATTCCAATGAAAGCTGTTTAAATAATTACAGTAGTGAGAGACTGAGTGTACTTGAGTCTCAGTATTTTAATTAAACCCCTGCTATTCTGCAGCTGTGTTCCAGTAGCTCACCCCCCCCCCCCCCCTTCGCTGCAGTAGAGTAGGACAAATGTGCATGTGGGACAGATAAAAGTATTGAAAGTCTAATAACACAATTTTGCCATGTAGCAGTGAGAGGAAAATATATTAATGCTGCTGACAAAGTAATGGATGAAAATGGCTTTTCATTTTGTTTTGTCTAAACATTTTTTTGTATTTTTCTTTAATATGTTTTTAATTGTTAATATTTGATTTCATTTGCTTTTAGTCAGCCTCCAAGTCCAATCGAAAACCAAATCTTTACACTTAGTTAATTTTGCAATACATTCAATGCCACTGTTGAGTTGATGTGAAGTAGTTTTGCTTTGTGCAATGTTGTGGTTATATCCAAATTTGGCACCAGAATGAACGAGGATAGCAAAAAACAGGCTCCTTGGAGAAATTCAGTCAAGCCTTGACGGCCAATTTTCACTTCCATATTTAGGTCCGCAAGAAGCAGATTTGGTAAATGTTAAGATAAAGGCAAATTATTGTGGATGCTGGTATCTGAAACAAAAGCAGAAAATGCTGGAAAATCTCAGCAGATCTGACAGCGCCTGTGGAGATAAAACACAGAACATATAGAACATAGAACACTACAGCGCAGTACGGGCCCTTCGGCCCTCGATGTTGCGCCGACCTGTGAAACCATCTGAAGCCTATCTGACCTACACTATTCCATTTTCATCCATATGTCTATCCAGTGACCACTTAAATGCCCTTAAAGTTGGCGAGTCTACTACTGTTGCAGGCAGGGCGTTCCACACCCCTACTACTCTCTGAGTAAAGAAACTGCCTCTGACATCTGTCCTATATCTATCACCCCTCAATTTAAAGCTATGTCCCCTCGTGTTGGTCATCACCATCCGAGGAAAAAGACTCTCACTGTCCACCCGATCTAACCCTCTGACTATCTTATATGTCTCTATTAAGTCACCTCTCAGCCTTCTCCTCTCGAACGAAAACAACCTCAAGTCCCTGAGCCTTTCTTCGTAAGACCTTCCCTCCATACCAGGCAACATCCTAGTAAATCTCCTCTGAACCCTTTCCAAAGCTTCCACATCCTTCCTATAATGTGGTGACCAGAACTGCACATAGTACTCCAGGTGCGGCCGCACCAGAGTTATGTACAGCTACAGCATGACCTTGTGGTTCCGAAACTCAATCCCCCTGCTTATAAAGGCTAGGACACCATATGCCTTCTTAACAGCCCTATTAACCTGGGTGGCAACTTTCAGGGATTTATGTACCTGGATGCCGAGATCTCTATGTTCATCTACACTACCAAGAATCTTGCCATTAGCCCAGTACTCTGCATTCCTGTTGCTCCTTCCAAAGTGAACCACCTCACACTTTCCCGCATTAAACTCCATCTGCCACCTCTCAGCCCAGCTCTGCAGCTTATCTATGTCCCTCTGTAACCTATAACATCCTTCAGCACTATCCACAACTCCACCGACCTTCGTGTCGTCTGTAAATTTACTAACCCATCCTTCTACACCCTCTTCCAGGTCATTTATAAAAATGACAAACAGCAGTGGCCCCAAAACAGATCCTTGCGGTACACCACTAGTAACTGAACTCCAGGATGAACATTTGCCATCAACCACCACCCTCTGTCTTCTTTCAGCTAGCCAATTACTGATCCAAACCGCTAAATCACCTTCAATTCCATACTTCCTTATTTTCTGCAATAGCCTACCGTGGGGAACCTTATCAAACGCCTTACTGAAATCCATATACACCACATCAACAGCTTTACCCTGATCCACCTGTTTGGTCACCTTCTCAAAAACTCAATAAGGTTTGTGAGACATGACCTACCCTTCACAAAACCGTGTTGAGTATCGCTAATCAACTTGTTCTTTTCAAGATGATTATAAACCCTATCTCTTATAACCTTTTCCAACATTTTACCCACAACCGAAGTAAGGCTCACAGGTCTATAATTACCAGGGTTGTCTCTACTCCCCTTCTTGAACAAGGGGACAACATTTGCTATCCTCCAGTCTTCCGGCACTATTCCTGTCGACAAAGACGACATAAAGATCAAGGACAAAGGCTCTGCAATCTCCTCCCTGGCTTCCCAGAGAATCCTAGGATAAATCCCATCTGGCCCTGGGGACTTATCTATTTTGACATTTTCTAAAATTGCTCACACCTCTTTTTGAACCTCAATTCCATCTAGCCTGGTCGACTGAACCTGAGTGTTCTCCTCGACAACATTATCTTTCTCCAGTGTAAACACTGACGAAAAATATCCATTTAACGCTTCCCCTATCTCCTCTGATTCCGCACACAACTTTCCACTACTATCCTTGATTGGCCCTAATCTTACTTTAGTCATTCTTTTGTTCCTGATATACCTATAGAGAGCCTTAGGGTTTTCCTTGATCCTATCCGCCAATGACTTTTCGTGTCCTCTCCTCGCTCTTCTTAACTCTCCCTTTAGGTCCTTCCTGGCTATCTTGTAACTCTCAAGTGCCCTAACTGAGCCTTCATGTCTCATCCTAACATAAGCCTTCTTCTTCCTCTTGACAAGTGCTTCAACTTCCTTAGTAAACCACGGTTCCCTTGCTCGACAACTTCCTCCCTGCCTGACAGGTACATACTTATCAAGGACACGCAGTAGCTGTTCCTTGAAAAAGCTCCACATTTCGATTGTACCCATCCCCTGCAGTTTCCTTCCCCATCCTATACATCCTAAATCTTGCCGAATAGCATCATAATTGCCTTTCCCCCAGCTATAATTCTTGCCTTGCGGTATATACCTATCCCTGCCCATTGCTAAAGTAAACATAACCGAGTTGTGATCACTATCACCAAAGTGCTCACCTACATCTAAATCTAACACCTGGCCGGGTTCATTACCCAGTACCAAATCCAATGTGGCCTCGCCCCTTGTTGGCCTGTCTACATACTGTGTCAGAAAACCCTCCTGCACACACTGAACAAAAACTGACCCATCTATAGTACTCGAACTATAGTATTTCCAGTCAATATTTGGAAAGTTAAAGTCCCCCATAACAACTACCCTGTTACTCTCGCTCCTGTCGAGAATCATCTTTGCAATCCTTTCCTCTACATCTCTGGAACTATTCGGAGGTCTATAGACAACTCCCAACAGGGTGACCTCTCCTCTACTGTTCCTAACCTCGGCCCATACTGCCTCAGTAGACGAGTCCTCAAGCGTCCTTTCTACCGCCGTAATACTTTCCTTGATTAACAATGCCACACCCCCCCCTCTTTTACCATCTTCTCTGTTCTTACAGAAACATCTAAATCCTGGACCCTGCAACAACCATTCCTGTCCCTGCTCTACCCATGTCTCCGAAATCGCCACAACATCGAGATCCCAGGTACCAACCCATGCTGCAAGCTCACCCACCTTATTCCGGATGCTCCTGGCGTTGAAGTAGACACACTTCAAACCAGCTTCCTGCTTGCCGGTGCCCTCTTTCGAACTTTTAACCCTATCCCTGACCTTGCTACTCTCAACATCCTGTACACTGGGACTACAATCTAGGTTCCCATCCCCCTGCTGAATTAGTTTAAACCCCCCCGAAGAGCACTTAAAAATCTCCACCCCAGGATATTGGTACCCCTCTGGTTCAGGTGAAGACCATCCTGTTTGTAGAGGTCCCACCTACCCCAGAATGAGCCCCAATTATCCAGGAAACCAAAACCCTCCCTCCTGCACGATCCCTGTAGCCACGTGTTCAACTCCTCTCTCTCCTTATTTCTCACTTCGCTAGCACGTGGCACGGGTAACAACCCAGAGATAACAACTCTGTTTGTTCTAGCTCTCAGCTTCCACCCTAGCTCCCTGAATTTCTGTCTCAAATCCCCATCTCTCTTCCTACCTATGTCGTTGGTACCTATGTGGACCATGACTTGGGGCTGCTCCCCCTCCCCCTTAAGGATCCCAAAAACACGATCAGAGACATCACGAACCCTGGCACCTGGGAGGCAACACACCAACCGTGAGTCTCTTTCGTTCCCACAGAACCTCCTGTCTGTTCCTCTAACTATGGAGTCCCCAATGACAAGTGCTCTGTTCCTCTTCTCCCTTCCCTTCTGAGCAACAGGGACAGACTCTGTGCCAGAGACCTGTGCCCTATTGCTTACCCCTGGTAAGTCGTCCCCCGCAACAGTATCCAAAACGGTATACTTGTTATAGAGGGGAACGACCACAGGGGATCCCTGCACTGCCTGCCGGTTCCCCCTCCCTCCCCTGACGGTAACCTATCTACCTTCTTCTTTTACCTGAGGTGTGGCTACCTCCCTATAACTCCTCTCAATAACCTCCTCCGCCTCCCGAATGATCCGAAGTTCATCCAGCTCCAGCTCCAGGTCCCTAACGCGGCTCTCGAGGAGCTGGAGTTGGGTGCACTTCCCGCAGATGTAGTCAGAAGGGACACTAGAGGTGACCCTTTCCTCCCACATTCTGCAGGAGGAACATTCAACTGCCCTAGCCTTCATTCCCACTGAACTAACTTCCCAACTACTGAAAAATACAAATAAAAAACTTGTTAGTTTCGCAATCCAACGGACAGAACTTTTTTTTGGTTAGAGGAGGAGGATGGGTGGGAGACACTACGTAAGTAGTGTTTCGGGTAAAGCTGTCACTCGAGAACAACCCCTTCACAAACCACCTTCAACTTACGCTGACCGCACTGCACGTATGCAAATCTCCCCGGAACAGCCAATCAGAAGCTCTGCTCTGCTGCCCTCTGCTGATGTTTCGAGTCTGGATGACTGGATGACTCTTTGTCAAAGCAAGAGAGAACTGGGAAGAAGATGAGATCTTGTCCTTTTCCATCAGAGTAAAAACTATTATTTTAAAGTTAAATAAAGACAACTATGTGGGCATGAAAGCTGAGCCAGCTAAAGTCTGTTGGGGGACGAAGCCAGGGAATATAGATCAATAGAGAAGTAATGGAAGACATTTAGGGAATATTTCAGATTGTTCCGAGTCTGGAGGCTTTGGTGACGGCCCCACTCCCGCTCCTCCCGGCAAAGCACTCTTCGAGTCCGGTGGTGGTTGTGTCCCTTAAAATTTGGGGACAGTGGAGGTGGCATAGGGGGCGAAGTGAAGGCCTCGGTTTAGGCCCCGATACGGGGCAATCATCGTTTTGCGCCAGGGAGAATGGATGGGGGATTTGGGAGCTGGCACAGGGTGGGCATCAGACAGTTTGGGGACCTCTTCCTGGACGGAAAGTTCGCGACTCTGGAGGAGCTGGTGGGGAAGTGGAACCTCCCCCCGGGAACGCCTTTAGGTACTTGCAGGTCAGGGACTTTGTTAAGAGGCAGGTGGCGGAGTTCCCGTGGCTGCCGCCGAGGGCATCTACCAGCTGATGCAGGAGGAAGAGGAGGCCTCAGTAGATGAGCTCAAAGTGAAATGGGAGGAAGAGCTAGAGGAAGAGATTGAGGATGGGATGTGGTCGGACGCCCTGGAGAGGGTGAATTCTTCCTCCTCTTGCGCGCGGCTCAGCCTAATCCAGCTGAAGGTGCTGCACAGGGCTCATATGACGGGGGCTAGGATGAGCCGGTTTTTCGGAGGGGAGGACACGTGTGGAAGGTGCTTGGGCGGTCCAGGAAACCACACCCATATGTTTTGGGCATGTCCGGCCCTGGGGGGGTTTAGGAAGGGGGTGGTGGGGATTTTGTCGAAAGTGGTTGGGTCCAGAGTCAGGCCGGGCTGGGGGCTCGCGATCTTTGGAGTAGCTTCGGAGCCGGGAGTGCAGGAGGCAAGAGAGGCCGGCATTCTGGCCTTTGCGTCTCTAGTAGCCCGGCGTAGGATTCTGTTGCAGTGGAGAGATGCGCGCGGCCCCCTAGTCCAGAGACCTGGGTCAACGACATGGCCGGGTTCATTAAGTTGGAGAGGATGAAATTTGCCCTGAGGGGGTTGGTACGGGGGTTCTTTTGGCGGTGGCAGCCCTTTCTCGATTTCCTGGCGAAGGGGTAGAGGTAGATCAGTCTCTCAGCAACCTTGGGGGGGGGGGGTTTGGGGATGGCCGGAAGTTTCGATTTTGCAGCGTTGGGTTCGTTCTGTTCTTTTCTTTTTCTGTTCTTTTTTGTATAATCATTTGCTATTTGTTACTATTTATTTTGGGGGGGGGGGGTGTGAGTTCTGCCCTAGCTTCGGTGTGGAAGCACGATATGTATGTTTTAATTTGCGGGAAAAATTTGTTATTATTAGAAAACTTGAATAAAAATTATTTTTAAAAAACCCAAAAAGAGCAGAGATCACAGATCACACCACTGGTCACCGACCCTCAGGCGGAATACTTTCAATCCAAGTCTACTCAATGTCTTCTTTCAACCAGCCAATTCTGTATCCAGATAGCCAAATTTCCCTGTATCCCATGCCCCCAAACTTTCTGAATGAGCCTACCATGAGGAGTCTTATCAAATGCCTTACTGAAATCTACATACACCATATCCACTGCCCAGGACTCGAGCAGGGACTTGTGTGGCATTTCACAGCCTGCAGCCCACAAGTGCATCCACGATGTCAAGGCTGCCAAGTTTCCCCGGACAGCTGACAATATAAACTTTGATCTGGACCAAGCCCATCAAGATGCCCAGGCAACAGGATTTTCCAGCATCACTGGGATGCCCCAGGTCTAGGGTGAATAGATGGCATGCATACCGCTTTGCACCCTTAATCAACAGGAAGGGGTTCCACTAACTGAATATTCAACTTTTATGCGACCACCACATCAAGATCATGCATGTGTGTGCACGCTTCCCTGGACGTGTGCACAACAGCTACATCCTAGGGCAGTCGAGATCCCTGGCGTCTTTGAGAGACACCCCAGGATGACCGGTTGGCTTTTAGGGGATAATAGGTACCTGATAATAGGGCCTGTTCTGTGCTGTACTGTTCCATGTATCTGTTCAGATCCTGGCTAACGATGCCAATACGGAAGCCAGAGACTGATGTGTCTGGTATTTGCTCAACGTGAGCAGTTTTAGAGCTGCCCCTCATTAGCAGAGAGTTTCCGGAAGCGGTCCAGGCGAATCAGCTGGCGGGGCAGCCATTTATGACGCGAAGCCCATGGGACCCTAATTAGCGTTAGATACCGGTCGCGATCTCGCCGGATCGGACATCGGGAAACACCCAGCAATTCTCGCTCACTAACACAATTAGTGCTTCTCCTGATAGATCGCACCGTTATGCAGCTCTTCCTTGAAGCTTTTCGCTGGTTGATGTTCTGTAAACACAAGAGCTCCCATCTCATTGTGGAGACATTGGGTTAATCATCCACATTCAGGGCTTCCGGTGACAGCCATGGAGTAAACGGTTGCACATTCAGCAGCTCTCGCCCTAATGTTTTTTTTTAATGGTGTTTAAGCCGGATTTTTCAGAAAATTTCTCAATATAAGTTGATCGAAGGGAGAGGAAAAGGAGGTGACCCTCAATTTATGGAATCGTGTCCAAATAAGCGTCGAAAAAGGAGAAACCAAAAGATGAGTGAAAGCAAGAATCAGAGGTCATCGAGCTCAGTGGCAACGAGACAAAGCGTGTCCATGCCAGCTCACTTTTGGAAGGAGCAATGGGTCGAGTACCTGGATGAGAAATTAGTCTGGCATCGCAAGGAGTGTACAGAAGATGTAACCCAGATGATCGCCTCGATTAAGGAGGTGGTTGACTGGGTGGAGGAGAAAATGACGACCCAGGGACAGGAGATTCTAAAGTTGCAGGAGCTGGCGACTGAACGAGAAGAGGAGTCCACTGCAATGGCTTTGGAAATTAACATACTGCAGGACAGCCAGAAACGACTGATAGATAAAGTACAACATAGAACATACAGTGCAGAAGGAGGCCATTCAGCCCATTGAGTCTGCACCAACCCACTTAAGCCCTTACTTTCACCCTATCCATGTAACCCAATAACCCCTCCTAACCTTTTTGGACAGTAAGGGCAATTTATCATGGCCAATCGACCTAACCTGCACATCTTTGGATTGTGGGAGGAAACCGGAGCACCCGGAGGAAACCCACGCAGACACGGGGAGAACGTGCAGACTCCGCACAGACAGTGACCCAGCGGGGAATCGAACCTGGGACCCTGGCGCTGTGAAGCCACAATGCTATCCACTTGTGCTGCTGTGCTAGAAGACTTGGAGAACCAGTCTTGCAGGCAAAATATCCGAATCGTCAGGCTGCCAGAGGGAAAGGATTGATCAGATGCGGAGGTGTATGTGGGGAAGATGTTGCAGGAGATGGTCGGGGCCGATGTGTTTGACAGGCCACTGGAGGTGCGCACAGGGTGCTCGTACGTAAGCCCCAGGGTCTTGAGCCCCCGAAGGCCATGGTGGTGAGGCTACATCGATTCCTCGACAAGGAGCGTATCATGAAGTAGGCCAAAACGGTACATGTGGGAAGAATCAGAGATCCGGGTGTACCAAGACTGGGGACCAGAACTCGCAAAGAGGAGAGCAAGTTTCAACAAAGTTAAGGCGACCCTATTTGAGAAAGACATTAAATTTGGACTGTTATACCCGGCGCGACTTTGGGTGACCTACGAGAATCAGGAGCTGTACTTTAATTCTCCGGAAGAGGTGGTTACTTTCATGGAAGACAATAATCTGGTTTAAGGACTGTCAAATTCTAACTGTGGTGGGCTGAGTTTGAGGGAAGGGATGGAGTGGTGGGGTGGAGAGGAAAATGGTTCTATGTTCTGCTTTGTCTTGTTTAAAATTTCAGTCTTTTAATTCTGTGAGCTAAGTTGCGATGTTCGGTAAGAAAAGGGTTTGGGTGTTTTATTTTTTTAAAAAATGTTTTTCTCTCTTTTCTCTCGTCTTGTGTAATTTGATTTTGATTTATTCTCTGTAACAAAGGTGGTTGATTCTTGCATGCATAATTTTGATTAAGCTGCTTGAAGGTTCTTCTATTGTGTTTGATTCTCTCTGAAGATGATGTGACTGATAAGAATCGGTCAAAGGGGAGGGGTAGAACCTGGCAATCTGGTGTACATAGAACATAGAACAGTACAGCACAGAACAGGCCCTTCAGCCCTCGATGTTGTGCCGAGCCATGATCACCCTACTCAAACCCACGTATCCATCCTATACCCGTACCCCAACACCCCCCCCCCCGTATCCACCCTATACTCGTAACCCAATTGCCAAGAACCCTACCGTTAACCCTGTATTCCACATTCATATTTGTCCTTCCAAAATGGACAACCTCACACTTTTCAGGTTTAAACTCCATCTGCCACTTCTCAGCCCAGCTCTGCATCCTATTTATATCTCTTTGCAGCCGACAACAGCCCTCCTCACTATCCACAACTCCACCAATCTTTGTATTGTCTGCAAATTTACTGACCCACCCTTCAACTCGGTAGCATTGTGGATAGCACAATCGCTTCACAGCTCCAGGGTCCCAGGTTCGATTCCGGCTTGGGTCACTGTCTGTGTGGAGTCTGAACATCCTCCCCGTGTGTGCGTGGGTTTCCTCCGGGTGCTCCGGTTTCCTCCCACAGTCCAAAGATGTGCAGGTTAGGTGGATTGGCCATGATAAATTGCCCTTGGTGTCCAAAATTTCCCTTAGTGTTGGATGGGGTTACTGGGTTATGGGGATAGGGTGGAGGTGTTGACCTTGGGTAGGGTGCTCTTTCCAAGAGCCGGTGCAGACTCGATGGACTGAATGGCCTCCTTCTGCACTGTAAATTCTATGATAATCTATCTATGATAATCCTGGCCTTCTCCTACCTGGTGGCCCGGAGGCAGATCTTGCTGAGCTGGAGGGACTCCGAACCCCCAAAATCAGGAGTGTGGGTCAGTGATATGGCAGAGTTTCTCAGTCTGGAAAAAATTAAGTTCGCTCTGAGAGGGTCAATACAGGGATTCGCCCGGAGTTGACGGCCTTTCATCAATTTCTTTAACAAAAACAGAACGTCAGCAGTAAGGGAGGAAAGGGAAAAAAGGGGGGGGGGGGCGGGGTGAGGAAAATAGGAGGCATGGTAATGTCAAATAAGGACAGGGAATTTTGTATTCGGGTAATTGGGGATAGGGCGGGAGAAGTGGGGTATGTGGTCTATTGCTTGTTATTTTAGGGGGTATTTTGTGCGTCAACCCACGCGGTTGTTTTGGAAATGTCAATATGTTAAATTGTGAAAATTACAAATGCTTCAATAAAATATTTTCTGAAAACAAACAATCCACATCCATCAACCAGCTCTGAAATGTCTACTTGCATTTTTACCACTGTTACAAATTCCACCACAGCAGCTGAGACCATCTGCAACATTCTAAAAGCAAACAATATCCTAATCAAACATTCCAATATGCAACATGGGCAGCATCGTCGCACAGTGGTTAGCACTGTGGCTTCACAGCGCCAAGGTCCCAGGTTTGAATCCTGGCTTGGGTTACTGTCTGTGCGGAATCTGCAAATTCTCCGTGTCTGCGTGTCTTTCCTCCGGGTTCTCTGGTTTCCTCCCGCAAGTCCCTAAAGACGTGCTGTTAGGTGTTAGGTAATTTGGACATTCTGAATTCTCCCTCAGTGTGCCTGAACAGGCGCTGGATTGTGGCAACTAGGGGTTTTTCAAAGTAACTTCATTGTCGTGTTAATGTCAGGAATAAGAAGGGTGCAGTTACAATGTTGGAGGTTCGCTACAGACTACCCAACAGCCAGCGGGAGATAGAGGAGCAGATCGGTAGATAGATTTTGGAAAGGAGTAAAAGCAACAGGGTTGTTGTGGTGGGAGACTTCAACTTCCCCAATATTGACTGGGACTCACTTAGTGCTGGGGGCTTGGACGGGGCGGAGTTTGTAAGGGGCATCCAGGAGGGCTTCTTAAAACAATATGTAGACAGTCCAACTAGGGAAGGGGCTGTACTGGACCTGGTATTGGGTAATGAGCCCGGCCAGGTGGTAGAAGTTTCAGTAGGGGAGCATTTTGGGAACAGTAACCATAATTCAGTAAGTTTTAAAGTGCTGGTGGACAAGGATAAGAGTGGTCCTCGGGTGAATGTGCTAAATTGGGGGAAAGCTAATTATAACAATATCAGGTGGGAACTTGAAGAACATAGATTGGGGGCGGATGTTTGAGGGTAAATCAACATCTGACATGTGGGAGGCTTTCAAATGCCAGTTGAAAGGAATTCAGGAGCAGCATGTTCCTGTGAGGAAGAAGGATAAATATGGCAAATTTCGCGATCCTTGGATTGGAAAACAAGGGATATTGTAGGCCTCGTCAAAAAGAAAAAGGAGGCATTTGTCAGGGCCAGAAGGCTGGGAACAGACGAACCCTATGTGGAATATAAGGAAAGTAGGAAGGAACTTGAGCAAGGAGTCAGGAGGGCTAGAAGGGGTCACGAAAAGTCATTGGCAAATAGGGTTAAGGAAAATCCCAAGACTTTTTACACGTACATAAAAGCAAGAGGGTAGCCAGGGAAAGGGTTGATCCACTGAAGGACAGGGGAGGGAATCTATGTGTAGAGCCAGAGGAAATGGGCGAGGTACAAAATGAATACTTTGCATCAGTATTCACCAAAGAGAAGGAATTGGTGGATGTTGAGTCTGGAGAAGAGTGTGTAGATAGCCTGGGTCACATTGAAATCCAAAAAGACGAGTTGTTGGGTGTCTTGAAAAATATTAACGTAGATAAGTCCCCAGGGCCTGATGGATCTACCCCAGAACACTGAAGGAGGCAAGAGAGGAAATTGCTGAGGCCTTGACAGAAATCTTTGGATCCTCACTGTCTGGCTATTCTCCAGTCTTCTGGGACATCACCTATGTTGTTCCTTTGTTTAAGAAGGGTAGCAAGGATAATCCAGGGAACTACAGGCCGGTGAGCCTTACATCAGTGGTCGGGAAATTACTGGAGAGAATTCTTTGAGACGCGATCTACTCCCATTGGGAAGCAAGGGGTCGGGATTTATATAGCCCCTTCCCTAGTTAGCGAGAGGCAGCACGGTTTTGTGAAGGGGAGGTCGTGTATTACTAACTTGATAGAGTTTTTCGAGGAGGTCACAAAGATGACTGATGCAGGTAGGACAGTGGATGTTGTTCATATGGACTTCAGTAAGGCCTTTGACAAGGTCCCTCATGACAGACTGGTACAAAAGGTGAAGTTGCACGTGATCAGGGGTGAGCTGGCAAGCTGGATACAGAACTGGCTTGGTCATAGAAGGCAGAGAGTAGCAATGGAAGGGTGCTTTTCTGATTGGAGGTCTGTGACTAGTGATGTTCCCCAGGGATCAGTTCTGGGGCCTATGCTGTTCGTAGTATACATAAATGATTTGGAGGAAAATGTAACTGGTCTGATTAGTAAGTTTGCGGACGACACAAAGGTTGGTGGAATTGCGGATAGCGATGAGGACTGGCAGAGGATACAGCAGGAGTTAGATCATTTGGAGACTTGGGCGGAGAGATGGCAGGTGGAGTTTAATCCGGACAAATGTGAGGTAATGCATTTTGGAAGGTCTAATTTTGGAAGGTAGGGAATATACATGAATGGTCGAACCCTCAAGAGTATTGACAATCCGAGAGATCTGGGTGTACAGGTCCACATGTCACTGAAAGGGGCAACACAGGTAGAGAAGGTAGTCAAGAATGTATACGGCATGCTTGCCTTCATTGGCCGGGGCATTGAGTATAAGAATTGGCAAGTCATGTTGCAGCTGTATGGGACCTTAGTTTGGCCGCACTTGGAGTATAGTGTTCAATTCTGGTCGCCACACTATCAGAAGGATGTGGAGGCTATAGAGAGGGTGCAGAAGAGATTTACCAGGATGTTGCCTGGTCTGGAGGGCATTAGCTATGAGGAGAGGTTGAATAAACTCGTTTTTTTCTCACGACGGAGGTTGAGGAGCGACTTGATAGAGGTCTACAAAATTATGAGGAGCATAGACAGTGGAAATATCAGAGGCTTTTTCCCAGGGTAGAGAGGTCAATTCTTCGGGGGCATAGGTTTAAGGTGCGAGGGGCAAGGTTTAGAGGAGATGAACGAGGCAAGTTTTTTTTACACTGAGGGTAGTGGGTGCCTGGAACCCGCTGCCGAAGGAGGTGGTGGAAGCAGGGGATAGTGATGTTTAAGGGGCATCTTGACAAATACATGAATAGGATGGGAAGAGGGATACGTACCCCGGAAGTGCAGAAGATTTTAGTTTCGACGGGCAGCATGGTCGACACAGGCTTGAAGGGCCTCTTCTTGTGCTTTACTTTTCTTTGTTCTTCGTAAGCCGACTTGTGACAATAAAGACTCTTATTATTATATTGTAAATAAAACAACCACAACATTCTGAAATAAAGTAAATTTTCCCCATGTTTCAATGTTCATGGATACTTTTTTTTAAACTTCCGGAATCCACAACAGCATCTTGTCAAAAATGAATCATTTCTTTCATGGTCTCTACCCAAAACAGTGATGGACAACCTAGACTGGTGAGTGGGCTGTATGAGTGGCCCTCCTTCAACTCAGTGGGCCACTCAGTTGAAATCAGACTTGTTCACTAACCATGACCGCATGAATAAGATTAATTACATTTAATACATGCCGAATAAGTTATAATACACGCTTAATGAGCTATCGAAAATGCTTAATCATGTATTAATAGAACTATCCACTTCAAATGGTAAAAACAAAAGAAGTATTTACACTTAGGACGCAGAGGGAATGCACAGCTATTACAGTCAATGTTTTGTGCAATCAGCATGCACCTCACTTGCCCTTACTTTATGTGTGGATCATTTCCATCACACTGGTAGGGAAAAAATACTATGGATGGAAATCAGCAGGATGTGGCAACCAGGCACATGGGCAATGGACAACAAACATCTCAAAGCCCACACTCAGAACCCAGATGGGCCACATGTGGCCCCCGTGCCGAAGGTTTTCCATCACTGCCCTGTACCATGGTTTGTGGAAATCCGTCCAATAGGTTTTGAGATACAGGCAAAGCAATTTAATAAACAGGAGCAAAATTATAATTTTCACCCACTTTCAGTCGTCGTGGTAAATATATATTCAATATCCCTGTTGTTTTCACCTGCTCCATGATAGTTTCTTATGTCTCTGTCTCATTGTAAATACAAGATCTGAAATAGCCTTTTAAATTTTAGAAATGTTTTAATAACATTTTTTAAGTCTTTACAAAATTACTGAACATACCTTTAACAAAACACCAACCCTGCACAATTCCCCCCCCCAAAACCTTCCAAAACAATAAAAACAAAACATAAAATAAAAGAACCCCCCCCTCCTGTTAACAGTGAAATAACTTCATTCCTGGTTGGTTTTTCAACTTATTGTTCCAGGAAACTGCCACAAAGCATTCTGGAAACTCTTCCAGACTACCTTTGCCGGTTTGATTTGTCCAGTCTTTATGGGAATTATCCCCCACAATTATCACACTGACTTTGGCAGGAAATTCAATTATTTCTGAGCACTGTAACTTATGTTAGGGGGCCTATAAATTACTCCCACAAGTGTTTTCTGGCATTTATATTCCTAATCTCCACCCATACTAATACTTCCTGATATTTGGAGCCAAAGGCTTTTCTGATTAATATGCTTAAATAATCCTTTACTGCCAGGGCTGCCATTCCTTTTAAATTTTTGTTGTTGTGGTAGTCACCACTGTTTGTATAATACGTATATGAGAGGTAATACGGTAAGGCTCCTGTACTACAGGTACGGGGGTAGATCTCTGCCTGCTGGCTCCGCCCAGTAGATGGAGTATAAATGTGTGTACTCATCGAGCAGCTGCAGGAGTCAACATATCTCTGCTCAATAAAGCCTCGATTACTCTCTACTCTTGTCTCGTCATAATTGATAGCGCATCAGTTGTCTTCACGAAATATTGGCCAGAATTTTAGGCATCCACTTTCTCACCAGACTACATTTTTAGGCTGGCAGGTCGGGGGAGGAGTAAGACCGGAAATAAACCCAGGTCGATGTTGAGGGGCAGGGGCCTCCATCAGAAGTCTTCCCTGCCCCCCCCCCCCCCCCCCCCCCCCCCCCACAATTTGATGGTCCTGAAGTTCTCCAGGGCAGCATGTGCTACTGGTAACAAGCAGAAGTCCTGCGTTCTGCCAGTCAATGCTCATTAAAGCATGAAATGGTACTTGGCCTGGTGGAGTTGGTGGGGATATATTCTGCCATTCTGAAAATTCAAGCTATTGTGTACCCTGGAATAATTGCTTTCCAACCTTGATCACTTTGTAACTGTGACCAGATTTTCATGGTGGAGGCAGGCAGCAGGTTTATTTCTGGGTGACAAAGTCACTCCTGACCGGAAGTGGAAACTTGCTGATATTTTGGTGGAGGTGAACTGTCAATTGGAGCATGGACTCTACTACTGTCTGATTAGCGGTAGGAGAGTGGGAAGAGAGACAGGCCACTGGAAATGCAGGTCACACGCTGACTTCCTATGGCTTTTGTGGCTGCAATTTGGACGATAATCTTTCAAGTTTGAAAAATGGCATGTGCTGACATTTTACATTCTGGGGCCAATGGAAATGTGGAGCCTGGGAGAGGGTGGCAACTTGAGAATTTGAAGAAAGATTTAGACTTTTCATGTGGTGGGGTAGGCTGCCACTACTCCACTAAGTCTCATCACTGCGTGAGTTTCCTCCGTGTGCTCCCGTTTCCTCCCGCAGTCCAAATATGTGCAGGTTAGGTGGATTGCCCATGATAAATTGCCCCTTGTGGTGGAGTTGCAGGAATTGCCCTTTGGGTATAGGTAGGGTAATCTTTTGAAGGGTTGGTGCAGACTCGATGGGCCGAATGGCCTCCTTCTGCACTGTAGGGATTCTATGAACTTCGGTTTGCACTCAAAAGACAGCCACACCGATTCTCATTGTTGTTGAGCTGGCCTGCTCTAGACAGCTCCCAAATTTCATGCATCGCTATGCAAATTTGTGGCTGCGAATGGGCTCCTTAATGTCTTAATTGGCCTGATAAGTGCTCCATGTGAATTCACGAGCCAGCCCCATCATAACCGCTTTCCTCCCACCGTCATAAAAGTTGTCTAGACTGCTGGCCGACTGACTCATAGGTAGTTGGTGCCATTTTTGGGTTATCTGCTTTGGTTTGACTTGATTTGGCCCATGAAAATCTTTCCCCTTTTATTTTAACGGTGACTAGACCAACACCACTTATTTTTATCTATGGTGTTACCTCATCTATTTTTTATTATGAATGTGTCATGCATTACGATCAAGAGCCTTTTGAATGTTTTGTATCCACTATAATTTGCATAGGCCTTATTTGCTGATGTACTGTTGCTCTTAAACTCTCTGTTCCTGTTCCATTCTGCTTATCGTTACCCAAATTGTGTCATTGCTTTATTGCCTTGATTTTTCTCCAGGTTTCTAAGTTTCCCTTTAGCTGAAATATCTCACTCTGCTCCACTTTAGTTTAAAGTCCTATCCACAGACGTACTTATACAGGACTCTGACCCGAGCCTGGTTGAAGTGGCATCACTCCCAACGTCCATAGAATCAAAATCATTTTGTTCCGCAACATTCTTTGAACCACGTGTTTAATTCTTGAATCTGCTTGACGCTGTATTCATGGCTCAGGTTGTAACAAAGATTATCACCCTTACGTTCTGTTTATTAATTTAGAACCCAGTTCATAAAGCTCCCTTGCACCAAGTCTTGCTCTTTGTATTTATATTGTTGGTTTGTATATGTGCCAGGTCAATGATCTTCAGAATTTGAATCTGTTCATCTGTTAGTTTGAATAAATGTTATTTTACCAGTTAACATCGACAAATGAAGACAAGTGAACAAGACTTGCTGCAGTTATGTTATGTGAAAATGTCATCTTATGGATCTGGAGGTGAACTTACTAGCTGCTATATTTGGCAGTTTTCGTGGCTAACTTGGTGTATGCATCAATAAGACCATAACACACAGGAGCAGAATTAGGAGCAGGGTCCCAGGTTCGATTCCCGGCTGGGTCACTGTCTGTGTGGAGTCTGCACGTCCTCCCCCTGTGTGCGTGGGTTTCCTCCGGGTGCTCCGGTTTCCTCCCACAGTCCAAAGATGTGCGGGTTAGGTGGATTGGCCATGCTAAATTGCCCATAGTGTCCTAATAAAAAAAAAGTAAGGTAGTTACGAGTATAGGGTGGATATGTCGGTTTGAGTAGGGTGATCATGGCTCGGCACAACATTGAGGGCCGAAGGGCCTGTTCTGTGCTGTACTGTTCTACGTTCTATGTTCTAGGCCACTCGGCCCTTTGAGTCTGCTCCGCCATTCAATCATGGCTGATATTTTTATCATCCCTTTTCTCCTGCCTTCTCCCCATAACCCTTATTGATCAAGAACCTATCTATCTGTCTTTTTTTTTTAAATTTAGAGTACCCAATTATTTTTTCAAATCAAGGGGCAATTTAGCGTGGCCAATCCACCTACCCTGCACATCTTTGGGTTGTGGGGGTGAAACCCACGCAGACACTGGGAGAATGTGCAAACTCCACACGGACAGTGACCCAGGGCCGGGATTCGAACCCGGGTCCTCAGTGCTGTAGGCAGCAATGCTAACCACTGTGCCACCGTGCTGCCCCTATCTATATGTCTTAAAGACACTCAGTGATTTGGTCTCCATAGCCTTTTGCGGCAAAGAGTTCCAAGATTCACCACCCTCTGGCTGAAGAAATTCCTCCTCATCTCTGTTTTAAAGGATCGTCCCTTTAATCTGAGATGGTGTCCTCTGGTTCTAGTTTTTCCTACAACTGGAAACATCCTCTCCACGTCCAGTCTGTCCAGGCCTCGCAGTATCGCAGTAAGTTTCAATAAGATCCCCCCCCCCCCCCTCATCCTCCTAAACTCCAACGAGTCCAGACCCAGAGTCCTCAACCATTCCTCATATAACAGGCTCTTCATTCAGGGATCATTCTTGTGAACCTCCTCTGGACCCTTTCCAAAGCCAGCACATCCTTCCTTGGATTCGGGGCCCATAATGCTCACAGTATTCCAAATGGAGTCTGACCAGAGCTGTATATAGCCTCAGAAGTACATCCCTGGTCTTGTACTCTAGCCCTCATGACATGAATTCTAACATTGCATTTGCCTTCTTAACTGCCGACTGAACCTGCACGTTAACCTTAAGAGAATCGTGAACAAGGACTCCCAAGTCCCTTTGTGCTTCTGATTTCCTAATCATCTCCCCATTTAGAAAATAGTTTATGCCTCTATTTCTCCTTCCAAAGTGCATCACCTCACACTTTTCCACATTGTATTCCATCTGCCACTTCTTTGTCCACTCTCCTAGCCTATGCAAGTCTTTCTGCAGCCCGCCTGCTTTCTCAGTACTACTTGCCCCTCTCTACATCTTTGTATCATCTGCAAACTTAGCAACAGTGCCTTCAGTTGCTTCTTCCAGTTCATTAATGTATATTGTGAAATGTTGTGGTCCCAGCACCGTCCCCTGAGGCACACCACTAGTCACCGGCTACCACCCTGGAAAAAGACCCCTTTTATCCACACTGTCTGCCAGTCAGCCAATCCTCTATCCATGCCAGGATTTGGCCTTAACAACATTGGCTCTTAACTTATTTAACAATCTCCTATGCGGCAAGTTGTCAAAGGCCTTCTGGATTTGTCAGACATGACCTCCCCATGATGAAGCCGTGCCGACTTAGTCCTATTTTATCATGCACTTCCAAGTACTCCGCGATATTATCTTTTTTAATGGACTGTAAAATCTTACCAGTGACCCAACTCAGGGCTAACCAGCCTATAAGTTCCCCTCTTCTGCCTCCATCCCTTCTTAAACAGGGGTGTTACATTCGCCACTTTCCAGTTCTCTGGGACCCTTCTGGCCTCCATTGATACCTGAAAGATCATCACCAATGCCGCCACAATCAACTCAGCTATCTCTTTTAGGACCCTGGGGTGTAGACCATCCGGTCCAGGTGATTTTTGCACCTTCAGAACTTTCAGTTTCCCCAGAGCCTTCTCCTTAGTAATGGTCACTGCCCTCACCTCTGCCCCCTGGTTCTCCTGGAGCTCTGGCATCCCAGTGGTGAATATCACTTTGCTGCAGCTTTCCGTATGTGACTGTTGGGTGACTGATTGAGGCTTATCAGTAATGACAGATATATTAAATATCTATTTGGTCCGTGTGGAGTTTGCACATTCTCCCTATGTCTGCCTGGGTCTCACCCCCACAACCCAAAAATGTGCAGGAGAGGTGGATTGGCCATGCTAAATTGTACCCTGGCACTGCTGGTGTCATCAGGCCCTGTGTTGCTGCCCGGGTGCCAAGCTGGCATTTTTTGATTGGTGGCAATTGGGCCGTTGGTGCCCTGCATGAGTGTTGGGGAGATTTTGGGGATTGGGGACCCTCCCACAGTGCATCGGGGCGTGTGTGGGCTTGGGGATCGCTTTGGGGGCTCCAGAGAACGGGGTGCCATTTAAAAATGGCATCCCAATCACTTGCTACACTGAAGAGTTCTGGTGAGAGGAGCTCCTCAGTCCACAAAACATGGATATGTGCAGCCTTGGCCAGGCGATCGCCACTGAGGCCCCCTATCTATAATTTTTTCGGGGCAGCACGGTAGCTTTGTGGTTAGCACAATTGCTTCACGGCTCCAGGGTCCCAGGTTCGGTTCCCGGCTTGGGTCACTGTCTGTGCGGAGTCTGCACATTCTCTCCCTGTGTGCGTGGGTTTCCTCCGGGTGCTCCGGTTTCCTCCCACAGTCCAACGATGTGCAGGTTAGGTCGATTGGCCATGATAAATTGCCCTTAGTGTCCAAAATTGCCCTTAGTGTTGGGTGGGGTTGCTGGGTTATGGGGACAGGGTGGAGGTGTGGCCTTGGGTAGGGTGCTCTTTCCAAGAGCCGGTGCAGATTTGATGGGCCGAATGGCCTCCTTCTGCACTGTAAATTATATGAAATTGCCCCTTAATTGGAAAAAAGAATTGGGTACTCTTTTAAAAAAAATAAAAATAAAAAAATAAATAAAAAAAATATCTATTTGGGTTCACAGATTAAGAATGATCCTCTGGTTGAGATATTAGATGGTGCCACACCCAATGTACCTTCAGGACAAGTGAAAAGGATTAAGATGGGTAAAATACTACATTTGTAGGTTATTATATTCTTGCACAGGTCACATATCCTTTATCCGTAAATCCAAAAACTGAATACATTCAAAAACCATACTTTATTTGAACCACAACAACCTTTATCATGAAAAGTCTAGTTGTCTGCACTGTTTACCTTGCAATTTTTGTGATGAACACATCAAAAAGAAACTTATTACACGTACCCTGTATATATTATTCAGTGGCATGTTTTACTTTTCGAGCCATTTTATCTACTTTAGAGTAGACTAGAACATAGAACATAGAACAGTACAGCACAGAACAGGCCCTTCGGCCCTCGATGTTGTGCCGAGCAATGACCACCCCACTCAAACCCACGTACCCACCCCATACCCGCAACCCAACAAACCTCCCATCAACCTTACACTACAGGCAATTTAGCATGGCCAATCCACCTAACCCGCACATCTTTGGACTGTGGGAGGAAACCGGAGCACCCGGAGGAAACCCACACAGACACGGGGAGGACGTGCAGACTCCACACAGACAATGAGCCAGCCAGGAATAGAACCTGGGACCCTGGAGCTGTGAAGCATTGATGCTAACCACCATGCTACCATGCTGCCCTCAGTGGACTAGAGCTAGGTTTGGCTGAAGCTATTGTAATGTAGGTTTATCATAGAATTCCCATAGTGCAGAAGGACACCATTTGGCCCATCAACTCTACACCGACCCTCCGAAAGGGCACCCTGTATCGTCCCACTTCTCCACCCTATCCTTGTAATCACACCTAACTTTGGACACCAAAGGGGCAATTTAGCCTGGCCAATCCACCTAACCCATTTTAGCCCTCTTGATTCCTCGTTTCAGATTGGTCCTACATTCCTGATATTCTTCCAAAGATTCGTCTGTCTTCAGTCGCCGAGACCTTGTGTATGCTTCCGTTTTCTTCTGAGCTAGTCTCACAATTTCACCTGTCATCCATGGTTCCCTAATCTTGCCATTTCTATCCCTCATTTTCACAGGGACGTGTCTGTCCTGCACTCTAATCAACCTCTCTTTAAAAGCCTCCCATATATCAAATGTGGATTTACCTTCAAACAGCTGCTCCCAATCTACATTCCCCAGCACCTGCCGAATTTTGGTATTATTGGCCTTCCCCCAATTTAGCACTCTTCCTTTAGGACCACTCTCGTCTTTGTCCAGGAGTGTTCTAAAATTTACGGAATTGTGATCACTATTCCCAAAGTAATCCCCGACTGAAACGTCAACCACCTGGCCGGGCTCATTCCCCAACACCAGGTCCAGTATGGCCCCTTCCCGAGTTGGACTATTTCCATACTTCTCTAGAAAAACCTCCTCGATGCTCCTCACAAATCGTGCTCCATCTAGACCTCTGACACTAAGTGTATCCAAGTCAATGTTGGTAAAATTAAAATATCCTATCACCACCACCCTATTGCTCCTACATCTTTCCATCATCTGCTTACATATTTGTACCTCTATCTCACACTCGCTGTTGGGAGGTCTGTAGTACAGCCCCAACATTATTACCGGACCCTTCCTATTTCTGAGCTCTGCCCATATCGCCTCACTGCTCGAGTCCTCCATAGTGCCCTCCTTCAGCACAGCTGTGATATCCTCTCTGACCAGAAATGCAACTCCTCCACCCCTTTTACCTCTCTCTCTCTATCCCGCCTGCAGCATCAATATCCTGGGATATTTAGTTGCCAATCATGCCCTTCTCTCAACCAAGTCTCAGTAATAGCAATAACATCACACTCCCACCAGCACCTTGAGGGTCTGAGCAATTGCCAATGGCTCTATAGCCAGCACAAACAGTAGGGAGAGGGGGCATCCCTGTCTCGTCCCCCGGTGCAGTCTAAAATTGTCCGAAGTCGTCCTATTCGCCCGTACATTTGCTACAGGAGCCTGATACAGTAACCTGACACAGTCAATAAAGCCCCGCTCGAATTTGAACCGTCCCAGTACCTCCCACAGACAATCCCATTCTATCCGATCAAAAGCCTTTTCTGCATCCATTGCGATCACTACCTCCACCTCATTGTGATCACATTTAACAGCCTTTGTGCATTTGTACAACTGCCGACCCTTAACAAACCCCGTCCTGTCTTCCATAATAACATCTGGAACACAGTCCACAATCCTGGAGAACAAGATTTCGGCCAGCAACTTGGCATTCACATTCAACAGGGAGATCGGCCTGTGGGACCCACACAGCTCTGTGTTCTTGTCCTGTTTAAGGATCAGCGAAATTGTTGCCTGTGACATCGTCAGGGGCAGCACCCCTCTTTCCCTTGCCTCATTGAACATCCTCAACAACGCCGGCCCCAACATCCCCGAGAACGTTTATAAAACTCCACTGTGTACCCGTCCGGACCCGGGGCCTTACCCTCCTGCATGGCCTTCAAGTCCTGCACTATCTCTTCCAGCCCAATTGGGGCCCCCAGCCCTTCGACCCCCTTCCCGTCACTATGTTTTTCTAAATAATCATAAATTCTATCTCTCAGAATCCTTTCCAGTATTTTGCTCACCACAGATCCAAGACTGATGGGTCTGTAATTCCCAGGGATTTCCCTATTCCCTTTCTTGAACAGGGGAACAATATTCGCCTCCCTCCAATCATCCGGTACTACTCCAGTGGAGAGTGAGGACACAAAGATCATCGCCAACGGTGCAGCAATCTCCTCCCTCGCTTCCCGTAGTAACCTTGGGTATATCCCGTCAGGCCCAGGGGACTTATCTATCCTGATGCTTTTCAAAATTTCCAGCACATCCTCCTTCTTAATATCAACCTGTTTGAGTCTATTACAACTAGCTCCCACTGAGACATCTGATACCTGGCTTGGTTCGTTGCCGAGCACCAAGTCCAATATGGCCTCCCCCCTCCTCGGCCTATCTACATATTGAGTCAGGAATCCTTCCTGTACACCTGACAAAATCTGCTCCATCCTAACCATTTGCACTAAGGAGGTTCCAGTCAATATTAGGGAAGTCAAAGTCACCCATGACAACAACTCTGTTACATAGAACATAGACAAATACAGCACAGAACAGGCCCTTTGGCCCACGATGTTGTGCCTAGATTAAGAACAAATTAATCTACACCCCATCATTCTACCGTAATCCATGTACCTATCCAATAGCCGCTTGAAGGTCCCTAATGTTTCTGACTCAACAACTTCAACAGGCAATGCATTCCATGCCCCCACTACTCTCTGGGTAAAGAACCTACCTCTGACATCCCCCCCCCCCCCCCCCCCCCTATATCTTCCACCATTCACCTTAAATTTATGTCCCCTTGTAATGGTTTGTTCCACCCGTGGAAAAAGTCTCTGACTGTCTACTCTATCTACTCACCTGATCATCTTAGAAACCTCTACAAGTCGGCCCTCATCCTTTTCCGTTCTAATGAGGAAAGGCCGAGCACCCTCAACCTTTCTTGTAAGACCTACTCTCCATTCCAGGCAAAATCCTGGGGCAGCAGGGTAGCATGGTGGTTAGCATAAATGCTTCACAGCTCCAGGGTCCCAGGTTCGATTCCCGGCTGGGTCACTGTCTGTGTGGAGTCTGCACGTCCTCCCCCTGTGTGCGTGGGTTTCCTCCGGGTGCTCCGGTTTTGTCCCACAGTCCAAAGATGTGCGGGTTAGGTGGATTGGCCATGCTAAATTGCCCGTAGTGTCCTAATTAAGGTTAAGGGGGGGGAGGTTGTTGGGTTACGGGTATAGGGTGGATACGTGGGTTTGAGTAGGGTGATCATGGCTCGGCACAACATTGAGGGCCGAAGGGCCTGTTCTGTGCTGTACTGTTCTATGTTCTATGTTCTAAATCTCCTTTGCACCTTTTCCAAAGCTTCCACATCCTTCCTAAAATGAGGCGACCAGAACTGCACACAGTACTCCAAATGTGGCCTTACCAAGGTTTTGTACAGCTGCATCATCATCTCACGGCTCTTAAATTCAATCCCTCTGCTAATGAATGCTAGCACACCATAGGCCTTCTTCACAGCTCTATCCACTTGAGTGGCAACTTTCAAAGATCTATGAACATAGACCCAAAGATCTCTCTGCTCCTCCACATTGCCAAGAACCCTACCGTTAATCCTGTATTCCACATTCATATTTGTCCTTCCAAAATGGACAACCTCACACTTTTCAGGTTTAAACTCCATCTGCCACTTCTCAGCCCAGCTCTGCATCCTATTTATATCTCTTTGCAGCCGACAATAGCCCTCCTCACGATCCACAACTCCACCAATCTTTGTATCGTCTGCAAATTTACTGACCCACCCTTCAACTCCCTCATCCAAGTCATTAATGACTTCTGCAGTTTTCCAAGATCTGCCGCCCAATCTGTTCCTCTATCTTTCTGCTGTTATTGGGGAGTCGATAGAAAACTTCCAATAAAGTGACTCCTCCTTTCTTGTTTCTAACTTCCACCCAGACTGACTCAGGAGACAAACCCTCCTCAACTACCTCCTTTTCTGCAGCTGTGGTGCACTCCCTAATTAACAGTGCCACTCCCCCTCCTCTTTTACCTCCCTCCCTATTCTTCTGAAAACATCTAAATCCCAGAACATCTAACAATCATTCCTGCCCCTATGAACTCCATGTCTCCGTAATGACCACAGCATCGTAGTTCCAAGTTCTGATCCATGCTCTATGTTTATCTCCCTTATTCCTGACGCCTCTTGCATTGAAACAGACACACTTTAATCCATTCCACTGAGTGCAACTTTGCCCTATCAACTGTATATCCTTCCTCACAGACTCGCTGCATACTATTTCTGCCTGTTCAACAGCTACCCTATCCTCTGATCCATAGCTCTGGTTCGCATCCCCTGCCAAACTAGCTCCCGAAGAGCTATAGCAAACCTCCCACCCAGGATATTGGTGCCCCTCTAGTTTAGGTGCAATCCGTCCTTCATGTACAGGTCCCTGCTTCCTCAGAAGATATCCCAATGATCCACATATCTGAAGCCTTCCCTCCTGCACCAGCCCTATAACCACGTGCTCAGCTGCACTCGCTCTCTGTTCCTTGCCTCACTTGCACGTGGCACCGGTAGTAATCCTGAGATCACTACTCTGCTTGTCCTGCTCTTTAGCTTCCAACCTAACTCCCTAAAATCACTTTTTAGATCCTCATCCCTTTTCTTAGCTATGCCGTTGGTGCCTGTGTGCACCACAACTTCTGGTTGGCTCCCCCTCCCCCTTAAGAATCCTGTAGAGTCGATGCGAGACATCCCTGGCACTGGCACCCGGGAGGCAACATACCTTCCGGGAGTCACGTTCGTGACCACAGAATCTCCTCTCCGTTCTCCTAACCATTGAGTCTCCTGTCACTATTGCTTTTCTTTTCTCTTCTCACCCCTGCCCTTCTGAGCCACAGGTTCAGTTCTAGAGACTTGGTTGCTAGGGTCTTCCCCCCGGTAGATCATCCCCCCCCCCCCCACAGCATCAAAAACGGTATACTTGTTTTGAAGGGGAACGGCCACGAGGGATCCCTGCACTGTCTGCCCGCTCATTTTCCTTCCCCTGACTGTAACCCAGCTACTCTTGTCCTATACCTTGGGTGTGGCTACCTCCCTGTAACTATTCTCTATCACCCCTTTTGCCTCCCGGATGATCCAAAGTTCATCCAGCTCCATTTCCCTAACACGGTCTCTGAAGAGCTGGAGTTGGGTGCACTTCCTGCAGGTGTTGTCGGCGGGGACACCAGTGGTATCCTTCACCAGCCACCTACAGGAGGAGCATGTAACTGCCCGAGCCTCCATCCCCTCTGACCTGAATTCACAAAGAGATTTAAAGGGGGGAAAAAGAAAAGATTAAACACCCGTTAGGCCCTTTTTAAAAGAAATATATATATACACATGTATATACTGTTGCTACTCTCCCAAGTGAGCCCTCTAAAATTGTTGATTCTGCGAAATGATACAATGATAGCTTTCTGCCCCCAAAAAACAAAACAAACAAAAAAAAAGAAAATAAAAATTAAAATGGAAAAAACCCAAAAACAAACCACTCTTACATTACAGAGTAGCTGCCCTGTGAACCAGCTGGAACTCTGCCTTCCGACTCTGCTCCAAGTCAGCTGCACTCTGTAAACACCTGGCCCCGTCACGCTCTTTGAGGAAGTGTAAGAAACAAAATGAAAGGTGTAGTAATCTGTATATATACCAGGGGTCAATGTAGATGCAATACAACTGAGCAAGCACCAGAGGGAGCACGGGAGAGGTATAAATAGAGGGAGACAGGAAGTTAGGCAGCAGTTCACAGGAACTGCAGTTGGGAGCAGAAGAGACGGGCAGCTCAGATGTAACACAAGTTAAGCGCTGGAGAGAGAACAAACTCCCAATAAAACATCTACTTTAACTTTAAGACTACGAGCTTTATTCAGAGACAAGGAACAACACATGGTACCAGGAGACTTCAGAACGCTTACTATCACACTACACGAGCTGCAGACACAGAGAGACCAAAATGGCAAGAAAAACTCCTATCGGACATTCGACGTGGGAAGACTTTGCTAATTCGATGATATCTGTTGGAACCCCACCTCAGCTGAGCACAACCGGTAATTTAAGTAATGACTGAGAAGATTTAAACAAATGTTTGACATATACATCATAGCTAATGATTTAGAAGCAGCCTCAGAAGAAATGAAAATAGCACTGCTCATCGCAGGACATGAGCTAGAGAAATATATAATTGCTTTAAATACTTGAAAGGTGAAGACAGCACCAAATTAGAAGTAATACTAAAATAATTTGAAGAGCACTAATGGAATTTGAACAGTACTGTGTGCTCAGAGACCAAATTGCACAGGGAATGAGTAATGCAAAACTCAAACAATCACTCCCAAAACAGAAATAGTTCAGTCTAGAAATCGCGAGTGAAAAGTCGAGATCGAAAGGAAAAAGTAACTTTAACTTCTTACAAAGAAAAAAGGCTGTAAAATGGCGTCTGAGCACATTTTAAAGACTCCATTTTACAGAGGAACAAAAGACGGAAATCTGCGTCTGTGCATGCGCAGGAAACAGAAGCCGCGCATACGCAGTTAAAATCAGCCGTTTTACCTTCAAGCAGTTAGAAAAATAAGTTTTGGTCATGGATCGTTCTGCGCATGCGCAAGCCGTGCATGCCCAGTTCAAAGAAAAGATCGCACCATTCAAAGATGGTTCTGCACATGCGCAGTGTAGAAAAAACCTCAGAGTAAAGGAAGATTGATTTGCGCATGTGCAATCGATTCCTACGCATGACATCACGAGCGTCATGGCATCAGAGGACCCGGACCATGCCCACTTAAAAGGGAAATGCCCGAAAATTGAAAAAAGACACTTAAAGCTGTAAAACACAATTTTCTGACCTCAAAAGATAGAACAATGACCGAAATTATACCAGCAGTTGAAAATAACTCTCACAACACCCCGGAACAAGCAGTCTGCACCACCCAAAGTGAAGAGCACAATGAAAAATCCAAAACTAAAGAACGTGATTTGTTCATTGAACATGAAGACAACGATAACAACTCCGAAACAAAACGGGATGATTTGTCTATCAAACAGTACACACAATACTGCTCAGACATGGCTGAGTTATTCGGATATGCTGATCACAGCATCAGCAACAGGGTTGAAAAGCTACTCTTCTCATGGTAGGTGAATCCAATACCATGGTGCCATGGCAGATCGTCGATACATTCGATGACAGCAATACCCAAGACGAAGACGACTCCACACTGAGCACAGAAAGACCTCACAGAGAGCGCGATGAAGGACTCCAGAGAGCGAGCGATGAAAGACTTCACAAAGAGCGACGCAAGCCTCCACAAAGAGACAGACTCGTTGACAGACTCCAAAATGGAAGCAAGCAAACACTCCCTAGTGAACACCATGCATGAACAAGACCATGAATGCCAACCCACCGTATCTGAGCAACCACCTGCAGACTATGAAAGTCTACCAAATTCAAATAATCAACAGGAAGACAGTGTAAGGCTATCAACTCTATGTGAAAACACTGACAATGTGAACACAATCGACATACAGGATGTGCGGGATCACAGCGAGACTGACAGAACTCGGCTTGTCTGTACAGAAGCACTCAGCAATCAGAGTAGGGCTACTCATGAGTCCAGAGAGACCACGTCAATAGAAATTGTGAAGATTTTGACTCCAGAACAGGAGCACCAAGACCCACAAGATAATGAAATCGTGAAGATTTTGACTCCAGAAGAGGAGCACCAAGACCAACAAGAAAATGAAATCGTGAAGATTTTGACCAGAAGAGGAGCACCAAGGAAGCAAAGAAGAGGAATCAAATCCATCACAAATGACTGATGTTACCAACATCAATGCAACATCAGATCATTCTCACCATTCTCTAAACGAAACGCTTGATGTAACAGATACCACAAAGGACACTCGCACCAATAATTGTGACAATTACACACATTGTCCACACGGAACACTCATTGAGCTCAACAAGAAAAACAAAAACCACAAGAAGCACAGCAGAAACAAGAACAACAACAGCAAGAACAAAAACAACATGAAGCGCAACAAGAACAACATAAACCACACGAAGCACTGCAGAAACGAGAACAACAACAGCAACAACAAAAAAGACAAGCACAACTACAAAAACTACAAGAACAACAAAAACAACAAGAAGCAAAACAAAGACAACAACAAGCACAATAAGAAAAACAGCAAGAACAACAACGAATACGACAAAAACAGAAACAACAAGCATGGCAAAGACAACAACAAGAATGACAATGAAAACAACAAAGACAGAAACACCAGCAATGAAACAACGACCTGTATAACATGGTACAACTTTGCACATGAAGGACAATGCCACAGTACACTGCAAAACAATGACAAGACTACAAACATGCCATGGCATGACAAAGAATCTCATGGATTTGCATCTGCTCCAGAACAAGCAAGCACACCAGCTTTCAAGGCAGATGACACACTGAATCTATACCACAAGCACAACAAAAAGTCCACATCAGTCAACATCAGTGGTTCGACCATTCAAACACCTCGGGATGACTTGTTGGTTACTTAACACACACAAGAACACTGACGACATTCACAAAGGAGTTGAAATATCAATATCACCATGTCAACAAGTGAAAAAAACAATGAAAAAAAACTCACCAAACAAATTCATAATGTTTGGACTCATAAATGTTTTTATTCAAATTGGATTCATAACTATCAATTTACTTTGTATAATAACCACTTATAATACCATCACCACTGGTACAGATATACATATCATAAGCATATCATAAGTAATCTAACTGTGTTGTACAATTTTCTTTAACACTGTACAGAAAATATGTAAAAGAAAAAAGGGGGATGTAGTGATCTGTATATATGCAAGGAGTCAATGTAGATGCAATACAACAGAGCAAGCACCAGAGGGAACACGGGAGAGGTATAGAGAGAGACGGGAAGTTAGGCAGCACTTCACAGGAATGGCACCTGGAAGCAGAAGAGACAGGCAGCTCAGATGTAACACAAGTTAAGCGCTGGAGAGAGAACAAACTCGCAATAAAACATCTACTTCAACATTAAGACTTACGAGCTTTATTCAGAGACAAGGAACAACACAACGGGAGCACCTTTCTGCCGCCTCGTCTACTCCCTCAGTCACCAAACTCTCACTATCGCACTCAAATGCACCCTAATTCAGCACTCAGTGCAAAAAAAACCCCAAAAATGTAGATTTAGAAAAGCTACTGAAACCAACTGTATGAAGCGAACATAATTAACAGGAGTAGTTAAATTGAAGCATCTGAATAGATAAATATATTGTGTTCATGTTGGCTTCTTCACACTATGGCATGGTGCACAATAAATCACATCAAGAACTAGCCAATGCTATCCTAATGTTGCCAAGGTAAAGTTATGCCCAAATTCTCATTAAATTCATTTGGCATTAGCATAAATGTTAAAATTAATCAGTGCCGTGCAGTGAAATATGATTGTTTCTGCATTGGAATAGAGTCCGTGGGAACTCTGAATTCTTAGTGGAATAGCATAAAAGCTGGACAGTATCAGGTAAGCAGCACTACCCTCAATACTGATTTTGTCATCAGCAGAGCAGATTTATAGCTTCACTTTACTGATCTGCTGCTCTGGTCTTCAGGATTTTAACAAATTGATACTTGTGCAGCAGAAAAACAGAACTGTTCAATTGACTGACAGGTGATCAATGCTAGGTTATTATGACGAGAGTGCCTGAATTGGGGCGTAAAGTGATCACTCACCACCCTGACTTGGAAATATATTGCCGTTCCTGCACTGTCGCTGGGGCAACATCCTGGAACTCCCTTCCTAACAGCACAGTGGGTTTACCTGTATGTCAAGGACTGCAGTGGTTCAAGAAAACAACTCACCACCACATTCTGAAGGGCAACTAGGGATGTGCACTAAATGCTGGCCTAACCAGCGATGCCCACATCCCGTAAACGAAAAAAAAATATCTCCTTAGTGTGGGCAGGAACTGAGGCAAAGGGACTCTTGAACATAAAAGATATGTTCAGAAAAGATTGCATATCAGTGTTAAGGTTGCAATCCACTTAATTCTAAAATCAGTGATCTTTTGAGCGTTCTGATTTGATACCACCGAATTTAAGCTTTGAGTCGGGCCCAGATCACATGGGAACTCCAGGCGTATATTTTTGACATGCAAGTCATAGGTCGATTGAAAGGATGCTGCCATTGTCTTTGATGCCTGGCCATCACAGGCTGTTTAATGCTTGTATTCAGACTTAATTTTGAAGCAAAACATGTCAATAGATGATTAAAACTGTTTTGTATTTCTGTTGAACATCAAAGGTATTTGGATTATTTGTAAGGTGAGAACAAATAGTGAAATACAGAGAGGTCTATTATGGGCACCAGGGAGATGTGATAAATGTCTTTACAGGGAAAGCTGACTGGATTACTCAAGGAAGAAGTCTCTTGTGAGTGGTATTCACTATCAAAAGTGGAGATATCCTATCATGCTGACACTGATGCATTATGTTACTAGTGTTGGGATGCTTTTGCTGCAGCTTTGTTTTTATTTTTGGTGCTTGTTTTAAGGTGCATGTGACTTCACTTAATTATGTGTACTGGGTGGATTGCTGTTCACAAATCTCAACATGACTTCCAATTTAATAATTCAGCAAAATGGACACGGAAGCGAACTGGTTAAAAACAAAAATTCAGTCTGCTGATAATATCAGATTGTTCTTTGCAGTAAAGATATCAAATTATTCAGTAATTTGAATTAAACAGCATTAATAATAGTCAAGTGGGGAGTTTGGTGGTTAAAAATAATGAATTATCGGATCATTTGAATTGAGTGCATTTAAAAGGATCAGACTGTAATGTGGTCAGAGACTAATTGAAATTTTAGCTCCAGCTTTATGTTCTAGCTTGTTGCTTTGAAACGTGTGACTTATTCAGCAGAACTGCTGAGGAATGCAATTTTATATATGCATTATAGCATGTAATATTCTGCTGCTCCAATGTAATGGTATGTAACCTGCCCTGCCTTTTAAAGCAAAATGTGACCTACTTGCTGTAGATAGATCAATCATAAGTAAAGAGTAGCTGAGGTTAATTAAATGGATATTTGTTTTTTTTTTCAAAGGTAGGCAATTTTCTTTGTTCTTGTGTAATTGTATATAAGTGTGACACAGAAATTTGAATGTCTGACAAAGCAAAGATACTTGAAGTCTGAAGAGTGGTTCAAGCAATGAGCTTTAAAAGTGACAGAGCAATGAGTTACCAGTAATGCTTGATGCTACTTGTATTCAACATTCCCGGGAGACCAGCTGTTAGCGAAGTAGATGCACAATTGTTGGTGAAAGTATGACTTACTGATGGCATTGCTCAGGGCAAGTCAACTTTACTGTTGCGAAAAGGAGTTTGAGGGTAAGGCAGGGAAGACAATAACAAGGATTTGGTGAGCTTTCCTTTATGTATTTGGTTGTGGAAAACAATGATTTCCATATGAACTGCAAAGAGGTAGGTAAGAATTGGCTTCACCTGAAAACGTTACAACTTACAAGAAGCAACGATTTCTTGCTATGCTTGGTCGCCGGGTATTAATGGGGACATTGAGGGAATTGTGAAAAACACTCCCCGGCATGCTGGGAATTGCAGAATCTTCCTCGTCAGCGTTTCTCCATCAGTGGGAATAGCCGCGTGGATTTTGCTGGACCATTCACGGGCTCCATGTTTTTAATAATTGTGGATGCCCACTCCAAGTGGCTAGAAGTCTTCAAGGTCTTTTCACAGTGTCCAGGGCTACTATTGAGAATCTCTGGGGATTGTTTTGTACCCACAGACTTCCGGAGGTGCTGGTTACGGACAATGGGACTTTTTTTTCTTTTTTTTCACCAGCGAGCAGTTTGCTGTTTGTATGCGGGACAATGGCTTTCAGCGCATCCGTACAGTGCCATGTCATCCTTCCTCTAATGGACTGGCAGAGGGGGTCCAAACTTCTAAGCAGTCAACTGGAACTATGGACACGGAGTTGGGGTGCTTCTTATTCAATTACTCTACGATGCCACGTGTGACCAATGGGATTGCTCCAACAGAACTCTTGATGGGATGATGATGCCGGACTCATTTGAGTCTTACTCTTCCAAACTTTGGCGAAATGGTAGAGGGGCATTAGGGGTCTCAGAAGAAACATCTCAGTTCTGGGATGTCAGAGTGAACTTTCAGTGCTGGGGACAATGTTTATGTGTGGCATTTTGACGATGGCGTGTGTGGCTCCTGGGAATGGTGCTGAACCAGACTGACTTGGTCTTGATTAGGATCCTAGACCAAGGGAAGACCCTTAAGAACCATGTGGACCATTTAACCAGGCTTGAAATCGCCTGTCGCAACATGCCAACGGTGGTACCGGTGTCGTGACATTCCATCGGTGGTAGTACTGCTGTTGAAACGTTCCACCAGCGGTATTACCGCTGTCACGACGTTCAACCGGCAGTAGTTCCGCTGTTGCTGCTACATGAGCTGCCCCTTGGGTTGAGGGCCCAGCCATCCGGTTTGCCACGTCCAGCCCAGCGAGAGAGATACGACTCTGTTTCCAATATGGACATGGTGGTATCCGTGCCGGCAAACGACAGTGTGTCCAGCACTGAAGGCCCAATGGTTCTCCTTCCAGCCAGGAAGTGGCATGCAGCAACCTGTTACACTCTACTTGACCCAGACCCACCACAAGTGGATACTCAGCCACAAGCGGACCTATTGTCTCCGGGGGGGGGGGTGAGGAGATGTTATAAATCTACTGTGGAAATAATAATTGATCACCCGTTGGGACTCATAGAATACACGCTCCCAAGGCCAGCTGGAATCCAATCCCTCGGGCTGGTTAAAGCAGGAGGTAAAAGCAGGCTCAACTCGGACTCTGATCAGATCTATTCTCCCAACAAGATCGGCGTTAGGAGTGAGATGCTGTGCGAAACATGTAGTTAGAAATATGTAAATACATTCACCTTCATTCACGACAGCTTTCTTATGAGTTACTATAATCACTGATCCAACAGTTCATTCCTCGGGCCCCTACAATGCCTCCTTTTGGCACAATTGGCAGAATGTAGCACTGGCTCTTGGAACGGCTCTTGCCCAAGCAAGTGGTCTACATACTTATTTAAAATATTTTCCACTCCTTTAACCTCAAAGAACAAAGAAAGGTACAGCACAAGAACAGGCCCTTGGCCCTCCAAGCCTGTGCTGACCATGCTGCCTGACTAAACTACAATCTTCTACATTTCCTGGGTCCGTATCCCTCTATTCCCATTCTATTCATGTATTTGTCAAGATGCCCTTAAATGTAACTATTGTCCCTGCTTCCACCACCTCCTCCGGCAGCGAGTTCCAGGCACCCATTACCCTCTGTGTAAAATAACTTGCCTCGTACATCTCCTCTAAACCTTGCCCCCTAGTAATTGACCCCTCGATCCACTCTGTCTGCGCCCCTCATAATTTTGTCGACCTCTATCAGATCGCCCTCAACCTCCGTCATTCCTGTTCTGGCTGAAAAGACACCTGGAACCCAACTTGGTCTGTTACCAAAATTCTTCACAAATACTGGATCCTCTAACTCAAATGCTCTTACTCTTTTAAACAAATCATGGTTCTACTTCTGGTTCCTTTGACTTGTCTCCACATCCCCGTTAAATTTGGGAACACCAGGCTTAAATTGGGCTGCAAGCGATCACCCATCAGCAGCTCAGCTGGGTCACTGTCTGTGCGGAGTCTGCACGTCCTCCCCCTGTGCTCGTGGGTTTCCTCCGGGTGCTCCGGTTTCCTCCCACAGTCCAAAGATGTGCGGGTTAGGTGGATTGGCCATGCTAAATTGCCCGTAGTGTCCTAATAAAAGTAAGGTTAAGAGGGGGGGTTGTTGGGTTACGGGTATAGGGTGGATACGTGGGTTTGAGTAGGGTGATCATGGCTCGGCACAACATTGAGGGCCGAAGGGCCTGTTCTGTGCTGTACTGTTCTATGTTCTAGGTAGGATAAACACTGTCTGTACTCAGTGGAACAAAGGAGGTTGAGGGGCGACCTGATAGAAGTCTACAAAATAATGAGGTGCATGGACAGAGTGGATGGTCAGTAGCTTTTTCCCAGGGTGGAAGAGTCAATTACTAGGGGGCATAGATTTAAGGTGCGAATTGCAAAGTTTCGAAGAAATTAGTATTTCTATAAACCCAGTGCCCCTGTGGTAATGAGGTGATGATGTTAAACCCATACTGTTCAGCAAATTGCTAAAATTCTCTGGAGGTGAATTGGGTTCCATTGCCATATTTTATCCTTTCACTACCCTTGCTGAGCAAACCCTTGTCCTGCTGTGATGATTGTTATGGTTCTCAAATCTTTCACCTTTCAGATAAAAGTGAACTTTGAGTACCAATCTGCAACAATGAGATGTGATTCCTGATTGTGTGTGATTAAATCTGCCATGTTCTGGGTGGTACTTCAGTAACAATCATCTCCCCTTTCTGCTGTGTGTTTCTGCATTTCTGGCATAAATTGCACATTGACACCATTCTTTCGATGTCCAGTACACAGCAAATCTGACTCTGAGCTTACACTTCATCCATTTCATGTGACTTTCATGTATCTTATGGAGACATTCTTACTGCATGATTTTGGATATGATTATTCTGGATCCAGCTAACAGAACACCAACTTCAAGTGAGATATCTCTTGTGGACCAACATTGCCATATTGCTGGCTGCACTTATCAAGCTGTATCCCTGGGTTGTTTTCTTATGGAGTAATTGGAGTATACCGCTCTAAGTTCTGCCTTCATCACTCATAAGTTAATAGAAAATTTTAAAAACATTTTTATTTCTCCCTTTCTGTGGTAGCATATTTTCTCCAATGTGTCAGATTTTGGAGTGTTTCAATCCTCCAATAATAACCACAACAAATCTGATGAGGTAAAATGAAAGGATTTCCTTTCCCCACACAATGCGGGGAAGGGTGCCACAATGTTTCACTTGCCTTTTTTAATTCATACAATAAAAGATCGATAAAGGAAAGAAAGAGGTACAGGATACGAGGTACAGGGAGAGTGAGGGAATCATGTGCAGAGAACGGGGCGGCATGGTGGCACAGTGGTTAGCACTACTGCCTCGCAGCTCCAGGGACCGACGTTCAATTCCGGCCTCGGGTGACTGTGTGGAGTTTCCACATTCTCCCCGCATCTGTGTGGGTTTCCTCCAGTTGCTCCGGTTTCCTCCCACAGTCCAAAGATGTACAGGTTATTGACCATGCTAAATTGATACTCCGTGTGCAAATGTTAGGTGGGGTTATGGGATTGCAGGGGAGTGGGTCTAGGTAGAGTGCATTTTCAGAGGGTCGGTGCATTTCGATGGTCCAAATTACGACCTTCTGCACTGTAGGGATTTTACGATAAAGCATTGAAAAAGAGGATTAGTCATGATAATATTGAATGGCAGAGCAGACTTGAAGGGCCAAATGGCCGTCTCCTATAATTTCTATGTAGAAACCACAGACAAAACAGGAATTATTGTTTCACCTGAGTCCAGAGTGCAGAATCAAAAGTCCAATGGTGTATTCCTTCAGAGAGATTAGCAGGTTGAAGCTGATGCGTGGTAATCCACTTCTGCAATAGTGCTGATTTCCATGATGGGAGAAGGATGCCTTATAGTTAAAGCTAATAGAAAAATTCAGACATTCCAGTCGAAACAAGATAAATGAGGGCCATACAAATTAAACCTGGGTAGATGGAAGATGGAAGATTATTTCCTTCAGCTTCACAAGACAATGCTACAAATTTTTAGCAGCTTTAGGTGGTGACGATGTGTGGAGGAAGGGAAATAATGTGCCATGATTCCCACTTCTTCCCCTTAGTTTGGATTTAGGATGTATATTCCCTCATCTGGACTCTTGAACTGGTTCACGTTTCATCCATTAAATTTACCAGAGATTTCAGGGTCTTTTGTCTTCGCATATGGATCATCTCAGTTGGCCTGAGCTTGGCGTCAGAAATGTAAAAGGTATTTCTGCATTTCCTTGGAATTTGATTTCTGCAATCACAGGGGCACCTTTAGAGATAATGGGTGGGATTTTCCTGTCTTTGCCACCAATGGGATATTCCGGGCGGGTTTCTCCTGCAACCAGTGGGGTGGGCCGTACCGGCGCCAAAGAGTGGCGTGAACCACTCCGGCTTCGGGCCGCCCGGAAGGTGCGGAATCCTCCGCACTTCCGGGGGCTAGGCCGGCGTTGGAGTGGTTGGCGCAGCGCCAAAGGGCCTCCACTGGCCGGCGCAAGTTGGCGCATGTGCAGGAGCCAGCATGTTTTGGCGCAGACCTCCCCGCCCCCCTCAAGGACTTCACAGGCCGCCCTCAAAGCCAGGTCCCGCCGGTGTGGACCTTGTCCATTTCACGCCGGCGGGACCGGCCGAAAACGGGCGGCCACTCTGCGGGGCCCGGAGAATCGCTGGGGGGGGGGGGGGGGGGGGTGGTGCCACTGCCAACGGCCTCTGATCAGCATGATGCGATCCCTGCCCCCTCCCGAAAACTGGCACTGGAGAATTCGGCAGCCGGCGTTGGAGCGGCGATTTTCCAACCTGGCGGGGGTTCGGAGAATCCCGCCCTCCGTTCCTGCCAAAGGTGCTCCTCCACGTTAGGATTAGCGGGCCATGTAAAACGGCATAGACTTCGGGGGTCTGGAGTTTCCTTCTGGCTGGCAAAGGCGAGCCATCTCCACCAAGGGAAAACACGCTGCTGGCAGGGGTGAGGCAGGAGAGGGGATGGTTCCTGTGATTGTCTGAAGTCTAGAAATTCCTTTTGTGTGAGTCATAACCAGTCATGGCTTCTGCCTTTGTCCAATATATTGAAATAATTTTGGCACGTAGCCGGGTTAATATATATTGCATTGCTAATTTGACTTGGCTTTGGTAAGTTACCTTCACGAGGTGATGGAAAACCTTTGCTTGGGTAACCATTTGCTTTCAAATTTTTAAGCAAGATCATCTGGTATAGTCTTGGAAGATATTACTGTGTCCTCCAGTTTTAGAGTTAAGGTTTTGGCTTTATTTCTCGCCCACTTCCTAATCAGAGTGGTTGTGTGAATTTTTGTTTTCTCTGGAAACTGTCGGATTTAGATATTTCATACAGTTGCATGGTTCCGAGGCCTGTTGAGTTCTGAAACTAATTTCCATCTTTCAGGTTATGGCTGTTTTGGTTTCCTTTCCTGTTGCTTTGCCTCTGATAACTCATTTATCATCTGCTTTCCTTGTTCTGCACATTTTGTCCCAGTGATTGGGCTTTCCACAAGTTCTGCCGTTTGATCCGTATGCAGGACATTTCCTTTTGGTTGTGAACTCGTGATTGTCCACATGTCTTGCACATCTTTCTGTCCGTCTGATATGTGTTCCTGTTTCACTGTTCACTGCACCGACCTGTATATTCCTCTTACTTAACTGAATGCTAGCCAGTCGGGAGTTAGAATCTTTATCTGTCTGTGATATAATGAGTTTGTCCGTTGGTGTGCAGTGACCCAAATAAGGAGATTTGCACATTTGGAGATGATTGATGAATTTTCCAAAAACGTTGTCTGGGTTCCTGCTGTCGTTTTCACTCAGCTCCCAACTTGAAGCAAACTTAACTCTTTCCCTCCTGCCCACATCAGAGTGTAGCTGACACTTTCCTCTTCACTCATAGCTTTTTAGAAAGCTATTGGATGTCAGTCCATGCTTTTGTTTAAACCTTTCGAACATCTTTGGACTCATCAGTCTTGCAATTCTTCATTGGTTGGCGTAGTGTTTTTTGTCATGGTGGTTCTCATTATATTGTTGCATAATTCACTCTGTGTTTCCCTGGCACTAATTCTTAAATTCATTCAAAATGTTTGGGTTTTTACTCCGACACCCGTTTGCACCTTGTATGTCTTCTGGCAAAAAGTAGTCAGAAATGATCCCACTTTACTCTCAAAATGTTGGAGCCTTATTGAATAATTTTATTGCTCTTCTTCAAGTGATATATTGTTGCTGGACACATTACTGCAGTTGCAGCAGTAAAATGTCGGGATGTATATTTACATCACAATTATTTCCTAGATATTTGAGCAATATAACAAAGTAACAGATGAAAATAGGGTATGCGCAGGAGGCCGGAATTAGAGGAGCATAGTTCTTGGAAGTTTTTTTCATAAATTTAGTGTACCCAATTCATTTTTTCCAATTATGGAGCAATTTAGCGTGGCCAATCCACCGAGCCTACTGCACATCTTTGAGTTGTGGGGGCGAAACTCACGCAAACACAGGGAGAATGTGTAAACTCCACACGGACAGTAACCCAGAGTCAGGATCGAACCTGGGTCCTCGGTGCCGTGAGGCTGCAGGGCTAACCCAATGCGCCACTGTGCTGCCCTGTTCTTGGAAGTTATAACGGTTGATGGAAGTTACAATAAAAGGGAGCAACAAAGGAATTGAACATGAGGATAAACATTTTGCATGCTTGGGAACCAGAGAGAGCACGATTAGGATAATGAATGAGTAGGACTTGGTAAGGGTTCGAATATGAAGAGCAGAATGAGCGGATGAACTGAGGTTTATGGGGGTTGTAAGGTGAGAAGCCAAGGAATTATTGAACAGTTAAACGTAAAGGTAATAGAGGCGTGGATGAGAGTCAGCAACCGGTCAGCTGAATTAATACTGATCTGTATTTAACTTCACCTCCTCATTGTGGTTGTGTTTTGGGTTATGTTTATTGCCGAATAACAGTTTTCAGCTGACCTTGTCTAAGGGCATACGAGTTCCTGATTTACACCTCCTTTTTATGTGAAGAAAAGCTTTGTCATGTTTTGAAGTCTTTATAAATCCATAATTGTTGCAACTTGTTTGCAGGCTTTGAATATTGTAGAAAGTAATGATTTGTAACATTTTCATTTTATTGGGGTTTTTTTCATTTCTGTTTGCAATTTGTTCATCAGATTCTACAACTGTTCATTTTCAATTGCGGTATTGTGTGAATGTTAAATTTAAGCAACTGTGAAAGAAACGTTTGCATGTAGGGATGTGTAATCATGCTGTATGGCCAGTATATTATTTCACGTAAGATTGTATTTATAAGCTCAATATGCAGGCCTGGAGCAGAAAGTGCTGCTCATTTATCATTTGATTCTTCATGTAATGATGTGTAGACTGGCATGTAACTAAGGGGTTAATCAGAACACTCGGCTGTGGCACGACCACTAGAGGGCATTACACAACTCATTATAAAACCAGACACACACTAGACCCTCCCTCTCACTCCTGGCAGGGACTGTAGGATTAGCATCCGAATAGTTTAAATCTCAGGCTGGGTCACCACATGTGGCCTAGATCCCAGTTTTACAGTTAGTCATTATCACTCAGTTACTAGAGTTAGATCAGCAGAGTGTCAAACTCATTTATCTAGTTGTTACTGAATAAATCCTTTCAACTTACTTCAAGGACTGGATTGTCTTTCAACATCATCTATGGTCAGTAGCAACTGACGTTAATCAAATAGCATAACATAACATGGTACCGGAAGTGGCTGCTGCATCTACCTAGGTAAATTCAGCAAGTTTAGGGAAACAATCAAGACAGCTATTCGACAACAGAAGCATCCGGCATGACCCTGTCGAATCCAGGCACAATGGACAAACCAGGGTCAATTATTAGGGGGCATAGGTTTAAGGTGCGAGGGGCAAGGTTTAGAGGAGATGTACGAGGCACATTTTTTACACAGAGGGTAGCGGGTGCCTGGAACTCACTGCAGGAGGAGGTGGTGGAAGCAGGGACTATAATGACATTTAAGGGACATTGGCAAATACATGAATAGGATGGGAATAGAGGGATACGGACCCAGGAAATGTGGAAGATTTTAGTTTAGACGGGCAGCATGGTCGGCACGGGCTTGGAGAGCCAAAGAGCCTGTTCCTGTGCTGTACTTTTCTTTGTTCTTTATTCTTTTTATCACCTCAGGACCAACTGTAACCTTAGTGTTAACTGCCGCTTGTTTAAATAGAAATTCCAACTGTATGTCGAGGCATCTGATATAACGAACGCGACTGATGCTCGGAAAATATCTCTCTTATTGACTACTGCTGGTGGTCACGCGTTAGAGATCTGCAACTCGTTTAACTATACAGATGGACAGGACAAAACTAAGTATGAAACCATCCTTTAAAAATGTGATTGCCATTGCGAGGTCCAGGAAAATTAAATCTTTGAGCGCTACATTTTTAAGAAAAGGATGCAAGGAACAGATGAATCCTTGAACAGTTTTTTCACTAACCTCAGACTGCTGGCCCAATCTTGTAACTTTGGTGCACTAACTGACTCGATGATCAGAGACCAGGTAGGTTTTGGAATCCACTCTGATCCTCTCAGAGAGCAACTACTAAAGCTTAAACACATGACTTTAGGAATCGCCATAGAAATGTACATGGTGCATGAACACTCAAAAAATCGCTACCTACAGTATAAGAGTGCTGAACATGGTGAAAAAATCTCCCTCGAGGTCTCGTGTGACCAGGCCATCTACTGATTGCAGCGCCTCCATGTTTCTGACGGCAGCCATCTTGCGTGCCCGAATTCAGGCCCTGCAGCGCAGTACAAGAAAAAGCATGAAATGCCCGCGAACTGCTCTGCGCAGGTGCACCATGAGCGAAGGTATGAGATGCCCAAAAACCGCATCGCGCATGCGCGAAGACGCACGGAACGTCATGACGGTGACGCAATGACGTGCACAAATTGTGGAGCCGCCCACTTTAGAAAAAAATGCCTTGCAACCTGCAAACACTATCTCAATTGCGGGACACTTAATCATTATGCTGCCCAGTGCAGATCTGAACCTCAATTCAGAAATCAAAGAGGGCTCTTAAAGCAGAGTCACACCAGAAGTGTGCAATTTCAAATGGATGAGTCTGATCAAGGTAGTGCAATGGATCCAGACGAGAAATACCTGGATAAGCTATTCCAAGTGGGAATCATCATCAAGTTTGAAACCTCCGCACAGTACACTTCGCAAGTGAAGTGAAGTTGAAGCTGAATGGAACACAGTTTTGACTGTAAACAATTGCCCCATTAAGTTCAAACTGCACTCGGGCGCCCCTGCTAACCTGATCTCGAAGCTCGACTTTACAAAGATCAAGAACGCTCCCAAAATCCTTCCAGCTGCCTGCCGACTCCAGGACTACTATGGCAATGCAATCTCCTCACTGGGGTCATTCCATTTAGCTGTATCCAACAAAGACAGGGAGTCGAGCCTGAGGTTTGAGGTTGTGCAACCTGACAAGTCATCGCTGTTAGGTGTGCAAGCCTGCAACCAACTGAACCTCATTCGAAGAGTCCACACCATGACAGCACGGTAGCATGGTGGTTAGCATAAATGCTTCACAGCTCCAGGGTCCCAGGTTCAGTTCCTGGCTGGGTCACTGTCTGTGCGGAGTCTGCACGTCCTCCCCGTGTGTGCGTGGGTTTCCTCCGGGTGCTCCGGTTTCCTCCCACAGTCCAAAGATGTGCAGGTTAGGTGGATTGGCCATGCTAAATTGCCCGTAGTGTCCTAAAAGTAAGGTTAAGGTGGGGGTGGGGGGTTACGGGTATAGGGTGGATACGTGGGTTTGAGTAGGGTGATCATTGCTCGGCACAACATCGAGGGCCGAAGGGCCTGTTCTGTGCTGTACTGTTCTATGTTCTATGACGTCTTCTCATCACGCTCTCCAGACCAGCATTGATGGCATGGGCACAGTTCCATATCAATATCAATATCAAGATTCTGCTGCGTGCTGATGCGAAACCAGTGGTCCACCCACCCAGGGGCGTGCCTGCTCCCCTGAGGGAACGGTGAAAATCAGAACTTGCGAGTCATCAGAAGAAAGGCATCATCTCCAAAGTCACTGAACTAACTGACTGGGTCAGTTCGATGGTGTGCGTCAGAAAGCCCTCGGGGGACTTAAGAATCTGCATCGATCCCAAGGATCTCAACAAAAACATCAGGAGGGAACATGCCCCGATCCCAAAAAGAGAAGAGATAACAAGCGAAATGGAATACGCGCGTTCCTTTACCAAGCTAGATGCACCCCAGGGATTCTGGAAATCCAACTAGAAGAATCCAACAAAGCTCCGCACCTTCATCACACCTTTCGGCAGATTCTGCTACAATCGAATGCCATTTGAGATCATCATGGCATTCAAAATCTTCCACCGCATCATGGAACAGATGATGGAAGGGATAGACGGGGTTCGTGTCTACGTGGATGATATCATCTGGTCCTCGACTCCACAGGAACATGTGTCGCGTCTGAAGAGGGTATTCGGACGCATACATGAGCATGGCCTCAAGTTAAATAGATCCAAATGCAGCTTTGGAATGTCCACGATCAAGTTCTTGGGCGATCCGATATCGGAACACGGTGTACGCCCTGACACAGACAAGATAAAGGCCATTGAAGCGGTGAAGGTCCCCGAGGACAAGAAAGTGGTACTTCGCTTCCTTGGAATGGTGAATTTTTTAGGCAAATTGATCCCAAATTTGGCCGTACACACGTCTCTACGACACCTGATTAAGAAGTCCACCCCTTTTGAATGGAAGACAGAACATTAGAACGAGCAGTTGGAGTTGAAGGCGAAGCTCACTACTGCACCCTTTTTAGCCTTCTATGACCCTGATCATGAAACCAAGATTTCGACTGACAGGATGGCATTGGAGCAGTGTTGCTGCGGAAAGATGACACCTCGTCATGTGTCCCGATAGCATATGTATCACGTGCAATGACAGCGACAGAAACTCGGTGCGCTCAAATTGAAAAGGAGTGTTTAGGCCTTCTCACGGGCATTTTGAAATTTCATGATTACGTCTACAGTCTATCAACATTCACCGTTGAAACAGACCACAGACCTCTGGTACACATCATACAGAAGAACCTCAATGACATGACTCCGGCTACAGAGAATTCTACTTAAATTTAGAAGGTATGACTTCAATCTTATACACAAGCCTGGTAAGGATCTCATCATTGCCGACGCATTGTCTCGCTCAGTCACTTCACCAAGTGAACCACCAGTGATGATCCGACAAATTGAAGCCCAGGTGCAAATGTACGCAGACAACCTTCCTGCATGGAAGTCTCATTTGAGCAGACAGGCGCAGATCCCTTGCTGCAATGAGTAATTCACAACCTAAACAATAGGTGGCCGAAAGGGAAATGCCCTGCAATTCTACAACATCAAAGATGACCTGACAATGATCAACGGTATACTGCTGAGAATGGACCAAATAGTGATTCCCCTGCGTCTCAGGCCTATGGTACGTCATCAGATCCACGAGGGCCACCTGAGCATAGAAAAATGCAGACGAAGGGCTCGATAAGCCGTTTACTGGCCTGGAATCAATCAGGACCTCACGAACATGGTCCTGAGATGTGAGACTTGCCAGAAGTTCCAACCAGCGCAGTGTAAGGTGACTCTGCAACCACACAATGTGGAAACCTCTCCATAGTCCAAGGTAGGTATTGACCTCTTCCACTCCAATGGTCGTGACTACGTACTACTCATAGACTACTACTCGAACTTCCCTGAAGTACTGAAGCTGTCTGACCTCTCCTCGCATACCGTGATCAAAGCGTGCAAAGAGACTTTCTCTCGTCATGGCATCCGAAACATGATCATGACTGACAATGGACCATGTTCTCACAGTTGAGAATGGACCACGTTTGCAAAGTGTTACAATTTCAAGCACATTCCCTCTAGTCCGCATTACTCGCAGTCCAAAGGCACGGTGGAAAAGGGGGTGCACATTGCCAAACAGCTCATCAACAAAGCCTTGGATTCTGCATCCGACATTCATCTAGCACTACTCTTGTGTCGTGCTGCTCCCTTAGCATTTGGAATGTCACCGGCTCAACTGCTGATGAACAGGGACCTGCGAACAACGCTTCTGACCCTACAATTGCCTAATCCAGATCTCCTACCAGTGATACAAGATGCGATGGCTTTGTGATGGTCAGAAGCATCACTATGACAAACATGCAACTTATCTGGACGCGCAACTTATCTCCAGCAGACATCGTCAGAACCAGTATCCCTGATGGTGACTGGTCTGCTCCAGCTGTTGTTATTCGATAAGCTGCACCCAGATCCTACATGATACAAACTGCTGATGGTACCATCGTCCTCAGAAATAGAAGGGCACTTCAGAAAATATGGCCACCACTGATCACCCCTTCACTGCCGTTTGTTGAGGCAATCCCTCAAGACATGCTGACCGACATTTCCACTGGTCGTGAGACACACACAATGATCAAGCCACCGACATCTCCGCCGCCACATCTCAGGAGGTCATCAAGGACGAGGCGAAAGCCTCAAAGACTGATCCTGTGAACATTTTCTCTTCCCTATTTGCTCTGTATATAAACAATTGTACATATTATATCATTATATCTAGATTTGTCACACAATTTCCCTAGTACCACATCTGTAATGTAAAAAAAAAGGGAGATGTAATGATATGTAGACTGACATGTAACTAATGGGTTAATCAGAACACCCGGCTGCGGCACGACGACTAGAGGGCATTACACAACTCAATATAAAACCAGACACACACTGGACCTCCCTCTCACTCCTGGCAGGGACTGTAGGATTAGCATCAGAATAGTTTAGATCTCAGGCTGGGTCACCACATGTGGCCTAGATCCCAGTTGTACAATTAGTCATTATCACTCAGTTACTAGAGTTAGATCAGCAGAGTGTCAAACTCATTTACCTAGTTGTTGTTACTGAATAAATCCTTTCAACTTACTTCAAGGACTGGAGTGTCTTTCAACATCATCTATGGTCAGTAGCAACTGATGTTAATCAAACAGCATAACATAGCACTTAATTCTTGGCAAGTGGACATTGGCAAGGCCGCTATTAATTGGCTGGCCTTAATTCTCCTTCACAATTGAGTTACTTGCTGGGCCACTTCAGAGAGCAATTAAGTGTCAATCATTTTGTTGTTAAACTGTCACATATAAGAACATAAGAATTAGGAGCAGGAGTAGACCATCTGGCCCCTTGAGCCTGCTCCACCATTCAATGAGATCATGGCTGATCTTTTGTGGACTTAGCTCCACTTCCCTTAATCCCTTTATTATTCAAAAAACTATCTATCTTTATCTTAAAAACATTAAATGAAGGAGCCTCAACTGCTTCACTCGGCAAGGAAATCCATAGATTCACAACCCTTTGGGTGATGAAGTTCCTCCTAAACTCAGTCCTAAATCTCCTTCCCCTTATTTTGAGGCTATGTCCCCTCGTTCTGCTGTCACCCGCCAGTGGAAACAACCTGCCCGCATCTATCCTATCTATTCCCTTCATAATTTTATATGTTTCTATAAGATCGCCCCCTCATCCTTCTAAATTCCAACGAGTACAGTCCCAGTCTACTCAGCCTCTCCTCATAATCCAACCCCTTCAGCTCTGGGATTAACCTCGTGAATCTCCTCTGCACAACCTCCAGCACCAGTACGTCCTTTTTCAGGTAAGGAGACCAAAACTGAACACAATACTCCAGGTGTGGCCTCACTAACACCTTATACAATTGCAGCATAACCTCCCTAGTCTTAAACTCCATCCCTCTAGCAATGAAGGAAAAAATTACATTTGCCTTCTTAATCACCTGTTGCACCTGTAAACCAACTTTTTGCGACTCATGCACTAGCACACCCAGGTCTCTCTGCACAGCAGCATGTTTTAATATTTTGCTATTTAAATAATCCTTTTTGCTGTTATTCCTGCCAAAATGGATAACCTCACATTTGTCAACATTGTATTCCATCTGCCAGACCCTAGCCCATTCACTTAACCTATCCAAATCCCTCTGCAGACTTCCAGTATCTTCTGTACTTTTTGCTTCACCACTCATCTTAGTGTCATCTGCAGACTTGGACACATTGCCCTTGGTCCCCAACTCTAAATCATCTATGTAAATTGTGAACAATTGTGGGCCCAACACGGATCCCTGAGGGACACACTAGCTACTGATTGCCAACCAGAGAAGCACCCATTAATCCCCACTCTTTGCTTTCTATTAATTAACCAATCCTCTATCCATGCTTCTACTTTACCCTTAATGCCATGCATCTTTATCTTATGCAGCAACCCTTTGTGTGGCACCTTGTCAAAGGCTTTCTGGAAATCCAGATATTCCACATCCATTGGCTCCCCGTTATCTACTGCACTGGTAATGTCCTCAAAATATTCCACAAAATTAGTTAGGCACGACCTGCCCTTTATGAACCCATGCTGCGTCTGCCCAATGGGACAATTTCCATCCAAATGCCTCGCTATTTCTTTGTTGATGATAGATTCTAGCATCTTCCCTACTACCGAAGTTAAGCTCACTGGCCTATAATTACCCGCTTTCTGCCTACCTCCTTTTTTAAACAGTGTTTTTCAAACATGTTTGCTAATTTCCAATCCGCCGGGACCACCCCAGAGTCGAGTGAATTTTGGTAAATTATTACTAGTGCATTTGCAATTTCCCTCGCCATCTCTTTTAGCACTTTGGGATGCATTCCATCAGGGCCAGGAGACTTGTCTACCTTTAGCCCCATTAGCTTACCCATCACTACCTCCTTAGTGATAACAATCATCGCAAGGTCCACACCAGGTCAAGATGTTTTTACAATAATTGATAGGTTTGTGGTCTGTTTACTGATGGCAGTATTATTCTGAGGACTTGTACCTTTTGAATGTCTTGTGTGAAAGGGTATTTGTTTTACTGTACCTGAAATCTAATGCCTTGCCAACTTTTCAAATATAGGAACATAAGAGTTAAGAACAGGAATAGGTCACTCGGCCCCTCGAGCCTCTTCTGCCATTTAACAAGATCATGACTGATCTTATTTTAACCTCAACTTCACATTCTTGCCTGTGCTTGATAACCTTTCACCCCCGCTTGCTTACCAAAGTTTTCATAAACCATTGTTTTTGAAGAAAATGTAAGTTTGTTAAAGTGAGTAACTGAGCCACAGAGACCAAATTAGTACTTGGCTCAATCCTCTTGGTTGTCTGTCTTCATTCAGGTAGCTGACCATAACTGGTATGATGATAGTTATGCTAAGGTTTCCATCAGTTAATGGCGATAACACGAGGCTTGCTTTTATGCTACCCGTTGAAAAATATTTTGCAAGAGTGTTTGTTGAAGGTGGGTGGGTAGTCTTTGGACACACCTAAAAAAACAAATAATGTGCCAGTGCTAACCTTTGGGGCTCTTGCATGATCAACAGCAATTTGAAAAATTCTAGAGGCAGACAATGGGCAGCACGGTAGCACAAGTGGCTAGTACTGTGGCTTCACAGCACCAGGGTCCCAGGTTCGATTCCCTGCTGGGTCATTGCCTGTGCGGAGTTTGCACGTTCTCCCCGTGTCTGCGTGGGTTTCCTCCGGGTGCTCCGGTTTCCTCCCACGGCCCAAAGATGTGCAGGTTAGGTGGATTGGCCAAGATAAATTGCCCTTAGTGACCAAAAAAGGTTCGGCGGGGTTATTGGGTTACGAGGAACGGGTGGAAGTGAGGGTTTAAGTGGGTTGGTGCAGACTCAATGGGCCGAATGGCCTCCTTCTGCACTGTATGTTCTATGTCACAACACTTGGACCATTTTCCAGCAAGGATTCTCTGTCCAGGAAAGGATGGCATGGTGGATAATAATTGGCCTGATTGTTTAAAAAAAGTAAATGCACATTCCCATGACTGCATTTCCAAATAGAAGAGTTATTTTAAAAGAGTTAAGCAATGTTCAGCCAAGATGGCTGTATTATTCTGAGGACTTGTACCTTTGTATAGAACCAAGTGACTTTAGCATCTCGTGCAGTAATGCGTTTTTACACTGTCCCCATTTCAGTTTGATATCGTCACCCATGAAACTGACTTGATTGGCTGAAACACTTGAACAATATGTAGTGCTGTTATGGTTCTGGTTCTCCCTCTTCATTCCATTACTCAAGATTTTTTGACATCCATGCCTTTAGATCACATTACCCTTTGTACCTTGCTGGTCTTCTGGTCTCGCAGGTAAAATGTTTAGTAATATGCTTAGGATAATAAATATCTGGTCTGTCCATTATTTGTAATGTGCAAACATTAGCGGCAATACCCATGGAATCTGTCTCTTGTGCTTATTGAGGAATTAAATGCTACACCATAGCTTGTTCTAGTTTTAAGCCATTAAGCAAATACATATCCTCAAAACAAGGGGTCACTATCTTTGCACTAAACTGTCTCATCATACAGAGCATTTCTCTACCCAGCCTATAAATTTGATCTGAATCTATTTGCCTTTTCTGATTCTGTCGAGCACAAAAGAATGAGTGGAGTCTGCAGCTCTTGGCTTGTTGCCAAGGCTCATTTCAAATTCTCAACAGTCCACCTCTTGCTTTAAAAAGCCTTCATGCTCGAAAGTGAACCAATCATGAACCCTATGCACATTAATTAGACTCAAAACTACTAACACAAAAAATGTGCAGCATATGTGACGATAGGCTGGGGCAGCACAGATGATAAACTGTCATGCACAGTGCTACTTTCAAAGGGGTAGCTAGCAGACCAAAACAGGACTGCACTACTTTATTGTCATGAAGCCAACTCCTCAAACTAGACACTAATTTGACCTGTTGAAGTTTATGTTTGAATGCACTAAATGGTGTTATGTTCATCATTCAGGAAAGAAAAATTGCATTTTTTAAAGTAATTTTGGAGGAGTAAGTGGGCAAGGGAATTTGTTACATGCAATTTAACCTGAAATTGTGACTTTGGGGCCATTGAACTGTGCCATCAGCATATCTGTTGCTGGGAATTTATTTTTCCACAGTTTAGCTCAATAACCTGATCATTGAGATAATCCAAGTAGCTGTCTTCTGCTTATTTGAGTGACAGCTGATCTTATTGCTTTTGTTAAAACTGCCATGATTGACTTCATTTTTGTCGTCTGTGGGAAATTCTAAAGCAACATCTGCAAAAGTCTTAATTTTAGCTCTCAGCTTGGGGACTGCAGAGTCGGGAAAATTCCTGGCTCCACAAACCTGAATCAGGATCTCATTTTCGTTCTGGGGTGGTGGGTGTTTTCGTTCTGGGGTGGCGGGTGTTTTCGTTCTGGGGTGGCAGGTGTTTTCGTTCTGGGGTGGCGGGTGTTTTTGTCCTGGGATGGCGGGTGTTTTCGTCCTGGGGTGGCGGGTGTTTTCGTCCTCGGGTGGCGGGTGTTTTCGTCCTCGGGTGGCGGGTGTTTTCGTCCTCGGGTGGCGGGTGTTTTCGTCCTCGGGTGGCGGGTGTTTTCGTCCTCGGGTGGCGGGTGTTTTCGTCCTCGGGTGGCGGGTGTTTTCGTCCTCGGGTGGCGGGTGTTTTCGTCCTCGGGTGGCGGGTGTTTTCGTTCTAGGGTGGCGGATATTTTCGTTCTAGGGTGGCGGGTGTTTTCATTCTCGGGTGGTGGGTGTTATTAGAAGTTTCACCGGCTACCACCGGAACAGTGAAGGGCAGCAACAGTGGTTGTCAATGTGAAAGCAGGCTGTGCGAAAGGCCCACAGCCTTGGTGATCCAGGACTTTGTCCCAGCTGAAAGAAAACAAAAAACAGCCCTCATCCCTCAGCCCCTCGCGCTTCCCAAGCCCTGATGTCCCCCACCTCCATGGCTCTTCATACCTTCCATGTAAACCTCTGCTCATCTACCAATCCCTCATTGTCCTTTATAAACCCCTATGCCAACCTGTGGCACTCACCCACCACTCATGGCCTCCCATACCCTCCATGCCAACGTATACCTCCTAACTACTCCCTTGGACCTTAATAGCACATATGGCATCCTATGCCCCTCCACTCATGTCATGGCCAACTAGTGTCAATCCATGCCCTACCCACCACCCGAGAATTAAAACACCCGCCACCCTAGAACGAAAATACCCTTACATCCTCCACCTACTATCCATCGTGGGCAGATCTCAGGACCCATGCTGAGATTAAATGAAATTAAGTTCTAAGTGTATTTATAGACATAATTTTTTGGTAAAAACCTTTCATTCATATCAATCTATTCATTACATTTGCATTCCTTCAATATATAATCCTTTATAAAAACATGAATTAAATTCAAGTGCTCAATTGCTTAAAAGTACAAGCATTTGTGTTCCGAGCCCCACAACAAATACTTTATAACCACTGAAGCTGTCAAATAAATTATGAATTGACAGGCACCCCACTGTGATAATGATAGGTTGTGGAATCAATCTTGTAGCACAAATCCTATAATGATGCTACCAGCCAGAATGAAATAATAAGTACTGATTTTTCTTAAAATCTAGAATGTGTTTTTTTATACATTCAAAGGCTCGACAATTTAAATGGCTTGATAGCTTCCATCAGTTTGACAGTGCTAATGAGTTTATCAAATTTTTACGCACATTTGTGTCCATTTTTATCATACTCAAAAGGCAACATAACCATTCCCAAATTTGCCCTACATCCCCAAAGAACTGAGACAGCTTCAGACTAACTCCTGAAAGGTTTAAAACCCAGAAGCCATGTTTTGGATATTCCAGTTCAGAAAACTGGACCTATTTGAAGACAGCTGGACTATTACATGTGTACTTCAGATGTGCAAAATACAACCTGCTCTAGTTCCCCACCCATTTACTCTCTTTCTCCCCCCCCCCCCCCCCCCCCAGAAAGGTGAGCTCTGGATTCAGGGATGGGTCTTGGGTCTTCTGTGGTCTGGTCTCTGGCACCATTCTGGCTAAGCAGATACTTTCGCCATCTTTGCAAGGATTCAGGTTTTGATTGGACCATACTGAATGTGAAAATTATCACGTGTAATGGAGAGCCTGGATAATTGAATTTTCAATCTATTGTAAATGTAACCTTAGTACTATCAGCAATAAGGTTAGGTGGATTGGCCATGCTATATTGCCCAAAAATGTTAGGTGGGGTTGCTGGGTTACAGGGTTAAGGTGGAAGGGTGTTCTTTCAAGGGACCGGTGCAGATTCGATGGGCTGAGTGGCCTCCTTCTGCACTGTAAATTCTATGATTCTATCAGTAGCCATGGTGAACTTGGAGCATAGCTTGTTGCTGTGGTTTGACTGTGCTGGCATTACTTTCTCATGGTAGGAATTGAAAGTACTTGATTATCACTTGCCATATGCATTTTTTAAAAGCCATTTTCATGACTTACTCTGTGCATAGGTAATTTTATATGTGTGAAGAGTATTGCCTGTTCAAATCGAATTCACTTGCAAGGTTGACATTTAAATCGGCAAAATGAATTCTTAAATTAAGTTATATGCTGGTTTTGTCCAGTAGGTTCACAGAGGTTTAATTTGCTCTTTTCCCTGTGTTTGGCAACTTGGATAAATTATTCATTTTGTGGTGTATTTATTTAAAAATAAGAACCATCCATTTTCTCATAAGATTCAAAGGAAGTGTGTTAGCAAGCTGAATTAGTCTAAGTTCTTTCCGACTGACTGAGATTAATGTGATTAAGAAGAAGTGTTTGATCTGCTCTCTGTACTATAGAGGGCCTGTGGCAATTATGTTCCCCTGGGATCCTTCTTGCGAGTATCACACAAGGTTGGGCAGCTTCCTCATGACATCACCCAGCTGCTTCAGTATTTCCTCTCATGTATTTCATTTTTTTCAAGTTCTTCAGCAGAAATAAGAGATGAAGGTCCTGACATTTCTCCGAGGTCCTGCTGGTCTCCTGCCATCAAACCTACAAAACTCTGCAGAAAACGGCACAGACCATTGAGCTTTGTCTCTGTTGTTTTGTTGAGTTTCTTGTTGACTTTGTCGAGGGAAGAACCTTTTGTTGGCTTTAAGGGCAGACCTCCAATTTCCCATTTCAAAACAAATGGTGGCAAGGTTACAGTCCCGATGCAGGGAATTCCAAAGCCCCTGAAGTTCTGTCTTGTTTGACACTGAACTGTTGACAAGATGGTGTTTTGGCCTCTACTATGGCTGGCATCACATGTCCATTTGGAACAGTGGCACAATGGGCAGCACGGTGGCACAGTGGTTAGCACTGCTGCCTCACAGCTCCAGGGATATTTTTAACCTATATTTTTCGTACTGTTCGAGACACTTGGGAACAAGTCACTTGGCTGCAATTACTTTGTGATTTAGGAAGATGGAGTGGATTATTAATCATCATTTATCCATGAGTGACTGAAAGTTACTTTATAGGAGTAAGATTTAAATTAATCAGTGAGTCATTTAATCTCAATCCCGGAGCTGTGTGAATACCAATTTCTGGGAGGTATAGAAGATTCACGTGAAGTGGGGCTGATGTCCACCTGCCTCATTGCTCATTGCACTGGATGCTCTTCCACTCTCCATGCAACCTCTGCAGGCACCACTGTTCAAAGCCACCGGTTAGTGGAATCATGGATTGTGATCCACCCACATTTCAACCCTCTGATTTTTCCTCACCTTCAAAAGCAATCTTGACCTGAATGAGTATTTCAGCTATTGTAATATCGCATGTGTTTTTAAAATTGTAGCATTAAGATAATTTGTAATGTGCATCTTTAGATTTAATTTTCAGGGGAGTGAATTTTGATTTGAATGGTCAGGAACATTGTGGGCCGATTGGCCTCCCTCTGCACTGTAGGGATTATATGATTCTATCGATGCTGGAAATCTGCTGACCTTACCTGCTGTGGCCTCTCTGTGACTTCAGACCTCCAGCTCTTAATTATCCTCTGAACTAGTTTAGCAAGGCACACAGTCGTCTCCATTTCAACATCAGACCTCTAAGTTATAAAATGCTGCCCGATTTCTTTCATGAATGAGGCAATATAGCTATAGTCGTTTAATTAAATTGGTTATGGCAATAGAAACCAGGTTTAATTCCTAAACCACTGAGAAAGATAGACATTGACAATGAGAGACGAAAATCTATAGTTCACGTTCACTATTGGATAGTTGCGTAATATAGAATCTATATCAATTAGTCTACACCCAAAGGGACATATGTGAAGAGAAAAACAGTGATGGAAAGTTGCCAAGTTAGCTGTTCTTCATATGCTTGTCATATTTGCTGTAAATCCCTGTTTTAACTGTGCTGCCATTAGAGGCCAGGTTGGAGGAGAAACCATAGAGAGAATCATTCCCAAGACACACATTCAGTTGGTGCAGGGTAGCCATATTTTTAGTACTGTTTGAGACACTTGGGAACAAGTCACTTGGCTGCAATTACTTTGTGACTTAGGAAGATGGAGTGGATTATTAATCATCATTTATCCATGGGTGACTGACGGTTACCTTATAGGAGTTACATTTAATTTAATCAGTGAGTCATTTAATCAATGCTCCCTTCTCCTCATATGTTAGTCATGTATATTTACGAATCTGATACCAAGGGAAATGCAGAGACAGTAAACTTGATTTTTAAAAATGGTGCTTATTCATGGACATTCAGGAATATTATTAATCTAAGGGTATCAGACAATATTTATAAATTGGTGGCTACACTAATCTTTAGCTTTATCTTGCTCTGTGACCCCTGACTTTGTTTACTCAATTTTCGTTTACCTGCCCTCCCCCAATCTTGGCAGTGAGAGATTCAAAGCAACATCGTTAAATCATTTATCTAGCAGCGTTACACACACATACACACACACACACACACACACACGAGGTGTGGTGAGCCGGTTAGATACTGGAAGAGGGATCACCTGGAATCTGCTAGTCATGTTGCATCGCCTTTCGGGTGTAACATGGTCGGTGGACCTCTCCCAGTGTCTCAAATTATCTACAATCCAGGGAATCTTCAGCAATCAAAGTTCCATTAGGCATCTCTTTGTGAACAAGTACATGGTTGGAATGAATGATTATCTCACTTTTACAATATCTTAATTGCACCGTCTGCAGACACGGCTGCCTGTATGTTGAACCAGGGTTAAAAAAATAACTATTAAAAAATATAAACCGTAACCCAGGCTTTTAATAACATTACTGCATCAATGTATGTAATACATTGTCTATGTACAAATTCCCTGCGTTCTTCACCACAGTGTCTTTTTTGACTCCCTGGCAATTGGAGCAAGAAGTTAACGTGACAAGCCAACCATTTTTAAGTTTGAAGCACGTGCTTTCACAGCAGGACTAAAGGCAATCAGCTTAGACAGAAGACTAAATAGGGCCACTCCTGCTTCCTTTCCTCAAACCTGCCTGGTAAACTTTGAATCCTGTTTGCTTACTTGATCATCTGGGAATGCCCTGTCGCAGACATCGATTTTTTTAAAAGAATTCAGCCTGGCACGACGGTCTCACACAGAACAACCAACTTGGTTGTCTACATCTTTAAAGCTGAAGCATCGAGACCATAGAGATCAGCTTGAAGTGTGTGTATGCATGTGAGAAAGTTGCTGGTGTGTATTTATTATTTTACTTAGATTGGTTTAAGCATAATAAAGCTAACCATTTTCTTTGTCAAACTCAAGAAAGCCTTCCAAAGAACAAAGGACAATACAGCACACGAACAGGCCCTTCGGACTTCCAAGCCTGCACCGCCCATGGTACCTGCCTAAACTAAAATCTTGTGCATTTATGAAGTCCGCATCCTTCCATTCTCACCCCATTCATTTTTTTGTCTGGATGCCCCTTAAATTGTGCCTGCTCACACCACCTCACCAGGCTGCGCGTTCCATATATTTACCACCCTCTGTTTAAAAACAATTGCCTTGCACATCAGTCCTTATATTTTCCACACGCACTTTAAACCTATGTATCCTAGTACTTGACTCTCCTACCCTAGGAAAGAGCACCTAAATATCCACTCTGCCCATGCCACTCATAATCTTGTAGACATCTGTCAGGTCGCCTCTCAACCTACAGTTTTCCAGTGAGAACAGACCGAGTTTATCTAACCTCTCGTCATCGCTAATGCTCTCCATACCAGGCAACATCCTAGTAAACCGCTTTTGTACCCTTTCCAAAGCATCCACATCCTTTTGGTAGTGTGGCGATCAGAATTGTACACAATATTCCAAATGAGGCCGAACTAATGTCCTGTACAGCTGCAACATGACTTGCCAATTTTTGTATTCAATGCCCCGGCCAATGAAGGCAAGCATGCCCTGTACCTTCTTGAGATGTATCCACATGTGTTGCCACTTTCAGTGATCGGTAGACATGCACGCTCAGATCCCTCTGCCTGTCAGTAGTCGCAAGAGTTCTACCATTTCTACCATAATTAAGTATTCACTGAATTGGCAAGTAAATCATTTTCAAATAAAGTAATGTGTTGCAGTTGTCCCCTCCTCACCTGGCCCTAACAAGATTTTATTGCACAAAATGGCAAGATAAGTGGCAGAAGGTGTAGAAGGGAAATGAGGAAGAACATTTTTTTACACGAGGATAGTGGGAGTCTGGAATTCGCTGCCCGAGTTGGTGGTGGAGGCAGAGACCCTAAACTCTTTTAAAGGGTACCTGGATCTGCACCTTAAGTGCTCTAACGCATAGGGCTATGGACTGGGTGCAGAAAGGTGGGATTAGAAAGGGCACCTGGGTGTCCTCGGACTGGCACAGACCAGATGGGCCGAATGGCTTTCTTCTGTGCTGTATGTTTTCTCTGATTCTATGAAATATTGGCAACCTGTGTCCACACCTGTTTCTCCCCAATCCCGAGTCCTGCATCTGCAGGCATAGAATTCACTGCAAAATTTAACACGGACATAATGCTGTTCTGAGTTGATGATTTAAAAAATGTGTATGGCTTTTGCTTTGTTTTGGATGGTCTCGTCCTTTTTTAAATGTTTTCAATTGTGGGGGAAATTTAGTGTGGCCAATCTTCCTACCCTGTGCATCTTGTGGGGATGAGATATACATAGATGTTGGGAGACTGTGCAAACTCCACATAGACAGTGACTATTATCGAACCAGGGTTCTCGATTCCGTGAGGCAGCATTGCTAACCACTGTGCCACCCTGGATGGTCTAGTCTTTTTCTTATAAATTCAGATTACCCAATTATTCTTTTTCCAATTGAGGGGGAATTTAGCATGGCCAAGCCACATATCCTGCACATCTTTTTGGGTTGTGGAGGTGCGACCCACGCAGACACGGGGTGAATGTGCAAACTCCACAAGGACAATGGCCCAGGGCCGAGATCGAACCTGGGTCCTCAGCGCCATGAGGCAGCAGTGCTCACCACAGTGCTCGCCCCTGGAAGATCTAGTCAGTGTAAATCGAGTCTCCCAATTGATCTCACTCAAAAGCTTTGTTGTGGTAAGGAGTAAGGTCTGAGATAAAATAGACAACTTTATTGTTTTGCTCTTCTGTAAACTTTAGGTTACTTGGAGAGAATTGCAGGTGGAAGGTAGTTGAGTTAATATACTAATATTGAACTAAATGCTTCCTCTCTGTCAGGATCATATCATTGCACAGTTTAATGAAACCTACCAGGAACCTGAATTGAACCATTTTTATTCGTTCACAGAATGTGGGCACCGTTGCCTCGGCTAACATTTGTTGCCCATCCCTAATTGCCCTTGAGAAGGCAGTGGTAAGCTGATGCCTTGAACCACTGCAATCCATGTGGTGTAGGTAAGCCCAAAGTAGTATTAGGAAGGGAGTTCCAGGATCTTGACCCAGTGATAATGAAGGAACAGCAGTATAGTTCTAAGTCAGGATGGCAAATGGCTTGGAGGGGAACTTGCAGGTGTGGTGTTCTTGTACATCTGTTCCCCTTGTCCTTTTTGGTGGTAGAGGTAGTAGATTTGGAAGATGTTGTTGAAGGAGCATTGGTGAGCTTTCTTTTGAAGGAGTTAATTTAAAAGGACACTTCACCTTTAAATCTAGAAAGAAATTTTAGTCTGAAAATATCCTGGCAATGCCAGTTACAATCCCATCAGCACATATATCCAGCAAATGTCCAATAATTAGTCTCTGTGACCCAAGCCCCAAGCATTTAGATGCACAGCGTTCAGAGCAGAGCCATACCGGAGTGAGTCCCTCCACATCACTCACCATGTCGACTTGGAAGTATAATTGCCGTTCCTTCACTGTCATTGGGTCAACACCCTGGCACTCCCTCCCTAAAAGCACAGCGGGTGTACCTGCACCTCAGAGACTGCACCAGTTCAAGACCTCAGCTCACCACCAGCTTCTGAAGGGAAACTAGGGATGGGTAATAAATGCTGGCCTAACCAGTGATGCCCACGTCCCGTAAATGAATTTCAAAAAGTTGTGCTTTCAGCTTGCCTGTATCTAACATTATCTAAGAAATCTGCTGGTGAATGGCTGGGAGAGAATGTAGAACATGGAAGTGCGAGACAAATGAGATGAACATCATGTCTCGTATGGTTTTAATTATCTGGGACCAATTTTAAATGTCTCTCTGCAGTAACCAGAGCAAGAACAGCTTGAAAGTGGTGTTGAGCCTGCATAGTCCCATTCGCTCTTGTGCATACATCATCTTTGGTTGGGCCCCAAAGAAGGGCACATGCAAAGTCATTTTTGATTTGCAATTATAAGGTAGTTGCTTGTCCACTTTTTACCACCTTCACATGACCGTGGAGGTTGCTCAGTAAACATCACAACATATTTGGAATGGTTTATTTCTGTAGAGCCAAGAAGACGAGTACTTCTGGATCCATAACAATACTGCAGTTTGCAGGCCATCCTCGCCCTCCTCTCTGGGGACTGCTCGCTGCTGCATGAAGGACCTGGTTCATTTCTAACCATCCCCAGCCACCTATATTAAATTGAGACCTGGACTTGAATCTCCCAGAGGTGACAAGTCACCTATTGATCACCTGCACTGCACCGAAACTTAAAATTGGGTCCTTTGTAAGACAGCATATTTTTTGCGTGTTGACAACAAAATGCTTTATGTGGGGGAAGTGGGAGTTAAATGCAACTGCTTTTAAATGGCAAACCAGTAATTGCTTGAATTGACTCATTAGAACCCTCACTTCAGGCGTTATTTAGAAATTGTTCTGTTATAAGTTTAAAATTGACTTTTAATTGTGAGACTGAGCTTGAGGGGACTGTGGGAAATTGCCATTTATGGCTGCCTGTCAGTTACTTCAATTCAATTGAGTAGGATTAAGTTGGCAAGAATGAAAGTGAAGAGATAAATGAACAACCATAGGGGGGAAATATTTGCATTGGGAAAGCACTGCTGCTAATGGTTCAATGCCCAAACTTTCCTGACAGCTTGCATTTACATTGTAGCCTTCATGATCCCAAAGTATGTCACAGTCAAAGATATGTAATCACGGCTGGAAATCATAGAATTGTAGAATGGTTTTGCCCTAACGCAAGTGTGCCAACTCTCTGCAAGAGCAACTAATCTAATCCCACTTCCCTGCCTTTTCCCCATAGATCTACAAATGTTTCCTTATCACATATATATTCAATTCCCTCTTGAAAACCACAGTTGAATCTGTCTCAACCATACTGTCCTACAGGGCATTCCAGATCCTAACCACTCTCTGCTTAAAACAAGATTTTCTTTCTCCTGTTGGCATTGGTTCTTTTACCAAACACGTTGCGTGAGATTCTCCACCGGTGGGATTACATAGAAGACAGCAGGCCCTTCGGCCCTCGATGTTGTGCCGAGCCTTGCCCGAAACCAAGATCAAGCTATCCCACTCCCTGTCATTCTGGTGTGCTCCATGTGCCTATCCAATAACCGCTTGAAAGTTGCTAAAGTGTCCGACTTAATGACACTACGGGCAATTTAGCATGGCCAATCTACCTAACCCGCACATCTTTGGACTGTGGGAGGAAACCGGAGCACCCGGAGGAAACCCACGCACACACGGGGAGGACGTGCAGACTCCGCACAGACAGTGACCCAGCCGGGAATCGAGCCTGTGACCCTGGAGCTGTGAAACATTTATGCTAACCACCATGCTACCGTGCTGCCCCTTAACCACTCTCTGAGTAAAGAACCTACCTCAGACATTCCTCCTATATCTCCCACCCTGAATCTTATAGTTATGCCCCTTTGTAACAGCTACATCCACCTGAGGAAATAGTATCTGAACGTACACTCTATCTATTCCCCATATCATATTATGAACTTCTATTAAGTTGCCTCTCACCCTCCTCCGCTCCAAAGAGAAAAACCCTAGCTCCCTCAACCTTTCCTCATAAGACCTATCCAGCAAACCAGGCAGCATTCTGGTAAATCTCCTTTGCACCTTTCCCAATGCTTCCACATCCTTCCCATAGTGAGGTGACCAGAACTGCACACAATACTCCAAATCTGGTCTCTATCAGGGTCAAGTACAGTTGCAGCATAACCCCATGGCTCTTAAACGCAAGTCCCCTGTTAATAAACACTAATGTGGAGATGCCGGCGTTGGACTGGGGTGAGCACAGTAAGAAGTCTTACAACACCAGGTTAAAGTCCAACAGGTTTGTTTCAAACACGAGCTTTCGGAGCACGGCTCCTTCTTCAGGTCTGCTACCTGAAGAAGGAGCCGTGCTCCGAAAGCTCGTGTTTGAAACAAACCTGTTGGACTTTAACCTGGTGTTGTAAGACTTCTTACAATAAACACTAACACACTATAGGCCTTCTTCACGGCTCTATCCACTTGAGTGGCAACCTTCAGAGATCTGTTTACATGAACCCCAAGATCTCTCTGTTCCTCCACATTCCTCAGAACCCTGCCGTTGACCCTGTAATCCACATTCAAATTTTTTCTAGCAAAATGAATCACCTGGCACTTATCAGGGTTAAACTCCATCTGCCATTTTTCGGCCCAGCTCTGCATCCTATCAATGTCTCTTTGCAGCCTACAACAGCCCTCCACCTCATCCATTACTCCACCAATCTTGGTGTCATCAGCAAATTTACTGACCCACCCTTCAGCCCCCTCTTCAAAGTCATTGATAAAAATCACAAATAGTAGAGGACTCAGCACTGACCCCTGTGGTATACCGCTGGTAACTGGTCTCCAGCCTGAAAATTTTCCATCCACCACCACCCTCTGTCTTCTATGTGATAGCCAGTTACTTATCCAATTGGCCACATTTCCCTCGATCCCACACCTCCTTACTTTCGTCATGAGCCGACCATGGGGAACCTCATCAAACGCCTTACTAAAATCCATGTATTCAACATCAACTACTCTACCTTTATCTACGCACTTAGTTACCTCCTCAAAGAATTCAATCAAATTTGTGAGGCAAGACTTACCCTTCACGAATCCGTGTTGACTATCCCGGATTAAGCTGCATCTTTCCAAATGGTCATAAATCCTATCCTTCAGTACCTTTTCCATTAGCTTACCGACCACCGAAGTAAGACTAACTGGCCTAACCAGGGTCATTCGTATTCCCTTTCTTGAACAGAGGAACAACATTCGCCACTCTCCAGTCCTCTGGCACTATCCCCGTGGACAGAGGATCAAAGCCAAAGGCCCTGCAATCTCATCCCTTGCCTCCCAAAGAATCCTAAGATATATCCCATCTGGCCCAGGGGACTTGTTGACCCTAAGGTTTTTCAAAATTGCTAATACATCCTTCCTCAGAACATCTACCTCCTCCAGCCTACCTGCCTGTATCACACGCTCATCCTCAAAAACCCTCTCCTTGGTGAACACTGAAGAAAAGTATTCATTCAATGCCTCTCCTATCTCTTCTGACTCCATGCACAAGTTCCCACTACTATCCATGCTTCACAGCTCCAGTGGTCCCAGGTTCGATTCCCGGCTGGGTCACTGTCTGTGTGGAGTCTGCACGTCCTCCCCGTGTGCGCGTGGGTTTCCTCCGGGTGCTCCGGTTTCCTCCCACAGTCCAAAGATGTGCGGTTTAGGTGGATTGGCCATGCTAAATTGCCCGTAGTGTAAGGTTACGGGTATACGGGTTACGTGGGTTTAAGTAGGGTGATCATTGCTCGGCACAACATCGAGGGCCGAAGGGCCTGTTCTGTGCTGTACTGTTCTATGTATCCTTGACCAGCCCTAACCTCACCCTGGTCATTTTTTTATTTCTCACATAAGAGTAAAAAGCCTTGGGATTTTCCTTGATCCGACCCGCCAAGGACTTCTCATGCCCCCTCCTAGCTCTCCTGAGCCCTTTTCTTAGGTCATTCCTTGCTACATTGTAACCCTCAAGCGACCCAACTGAAACTTGTTTTCTCATCCTTATGCTTCCTTTTCCCTCTTGACAAGACATTCAACCTCTTTTGCGAACCACGGTTCCCTCACACTGCCATTTCCTCCCTGCCTGACAGGGACATACCTATCAAGGACATGCCGTATTTGTTCCTTGAACAAGCTCCACTTTTCATTTGTGCCTTTCCCTGACAGTTTCTGTTCCCATCTTATGCTCCCTAATTCTTGCCTAATCGCATCATAATTACCCCTCCCCCAACTATAAACCTTGCCCTGCCGTGTGGCCCTATTCCTTTCCATTGCAATAGAGAAAGACACTGAATTGTGGTCACTATCTCCAAAGTGCTCTGCCGCAAACAAACCTAACATTTGGCCCGGTTCATTACCAGTACCAAATCCAATGTGGCCCCCCGCTTGTCGGCTATCCACATATTGTGTCAGGAAACTCTCCTGCACACACTGTACAAAAACTGCCCCATCCGAACTGTTCGACCTATAGAGGTTCCAATCAATATTTGGAAAGTTAAAGTCACCGATGAGAACCACCCTGAGACCTCCACGCCTATCCATAATCTGTTTTGCAATTTTTTCCTCCACATCTCTGTTACTATTTGGGGGCCTATAGAAAACTCCTAACAACGTGACCGCTCCTTTCCTATTTCTAACTTCAGCCCGTAATACCTCAGTCGGCAGATCCCCCTCGAACTGCCTTTCTGCAGCCCTTAAACTATCCTTGATTAACAATGCTTCTCCTCCACCTCTTTTACCACCTTCCCTACTCTTAATGAAACATCTATACCCCGGAACTTCCAACAACCATTCCTGTCACTGTTCTAACCATGTGTCCGTAATGCCCTCAACATCGTAGTCCCAAGTACCAATTCACGCTCCAAGTTCACCTACCTTATTCCGGATGCTCCTTGCATCGAAGTAGACATACTTTAACCCACCTTCCTGTTTGCCGGTACACTCCTGCGACCTTGATACCCTCCTCAGTACCTCATTGCTCTCAACACTGGCTTCTGGACTTCAGGACGTTTTCCCATCCCCATGACAAATTAGTTGAAACCCCCCCGAAGCGCCGTAGCAAATTTCCCTCCCAGGATATTGGTGCCCCTCTGGTTCAGGTGCAGACCATCCTGTCTGTACTGGTCCCACCTTCCCCAGAATGTGCTCCAATTATCCAAGTAACTGATACCCTCCCTCCTACACCATCCCTGTAGCCACGTGTTTAACTGCACTCTCTCCCTGTTCCTCAACTCGCTAGCACGTGGCACCGGCAACAAACCAGAGATGACAACATGGTTTGTCCTGGCTCTCAGCTTCCACCCTAGCTCCCTAAATTCCTGTTTTAAATCCCCGTCCCTTCTCTTACCTATGTCGTTGGTACTGATGTGTACCACGACTTGTGACTGTTCCCCGTCCACTTAAGGATTCTGAAAACACGGTCCATGACATCATGGACCCTGGCACCTGGGAGGCAAGATACCATCTGTGAGTCTCTTCGTTGCCACAGAACCGTCTATCTGCCCCTCTAACTATCGAGTCCCCAATAACTATTGCTCTCCTGCTCTCTCTCCTTCCCTTCCGAGCCACAGGAACGGAATCAGTGCTGGAGATCTGTTCACCTTGGCTTACCCCTGGTAGGTCGTTCCCCTCAACAGTATCCAACACTGTATACTTGTTACTGAGGGGAACGACCATAGAGGATCCCTGCACCGACTGCTTCCTCACAGCCCCTCTCACCGTCACCCATCTATCTTGATTCTTCGGAGTAACTACATCCCTGAAGCTACTACCTATGACGAGCTCTGCTTCCCGAATTATCTGGAGTTCATACAGCTCCAGCTCCCGTTCCCTAACACGGTTTCTGAGGAGCTGGAGATGGGTGCACTTCCCACAGGTGAAATCAGCAGGGACACTGACGGCTTCCCTCACCTCAAACATTCTGCAGGAAACACTGCCTTCCCTGCCATCCCCTCTAGATAACTTGCGGATTCTCCGTTTTGGCTGGCGCCCGGGGGTTTCCCGACGGTGTGGGGCTGCCCCACAATGGGAAACCACATTGACTGGCCAGCGTGACGGAGAATCCCGCTGGCGGGTCGAGATGGAAAAGTGGCGGGGAGGTGAATCCAGCCCTTTATTTTGGTGTCCTCCGGTTCTTGATCCTTCCACAATGGGGACGGTTTATCTCTATCAATGTTTCCAAACCTCACCGCTCAACATTATAGTCTCCTTAAGGAGAATGTCCAATCTGTTCTTGGAAATTAAGTCCCTCACCCAAGAACTGTTTTTATACCTTTATTTATAAATCCCAGGATCACATATGACAAACAATTTAAGAATTGTGAGCTCTCTCAAACAGCTATGAAATAGCTGACCTCATCCTGTTGGCTGAGGGATAAATATTGAACAGGTCATCAGGAGAATTTATATAGTGCCGTGGAATCTTGGAACCATGATTTCTGAATGCTGTGTGTGCATACAAACCTTTGTCACATGGCTATCCAATGTCCAAAAACCATCAGCAGCAGGGGTCAAACTGAAATTGTTATGCAGGATCCAGTTGCATAGGGTTTGAAGAGGAAAGGAATATTGTTCAAGAGGAAACATGTGAGAAAAAATTCAAAGAATTAAACTGGTGAGACTCCGAGCCGGATTTTTGCAAAGTCTTCCCAACTCACCGGACCTTTAAAAACGGCGGGTGGGAACGGAATGCAGCCCACGCCTATTTCCGATTTGATTCTGGTTGACTCATATAGGTGGCAAACACAAAATCAACAGCGCCATTTCAACTGGGTTTGAACAGACCCCATTTTAGTTGTTGTGGGGGCAGAGAAGCTGTATTTAAGTCTCACAGTCAAAAATTTGTTCAATCTCCATTCTTTAAACATGTGAAAACAGGCTGTAGCTGTCAGTGAGAGTTTCAAAAAAATCCTCCACTGCATTGCTTTGATTGACAGACCACATGATGTAGGTGAGAAAAAAATACCATCTGGTCGTACAGTTTCAATCGAGATATTGTTGACATTTCCCTGAGGCTGTTATGACATTATGAATGTTTACTTGAATTTGAAAAACTGAAATTATCTGAACAGGGAGTGAAGGGGGTTCACAATTTCATTGATAGTTTAATAAGATTATTAAAGGATTAGCTATCTTTGTTTCGGCATCTAAATAGAAGTTTATTTTATAAGAAATTAACCGCTTGAAATTTAAAACCTGTGGAAAACAATCAAGTATGTACGATGAGACCTTTATTAGATTATTAGAGTTTTATTTTTTTCCATCTCCACAAAGCCTTCTGATGTCTACTCATGGTGGTTAAGCGGTGTGTGGCTATGGAGGTGAGATGAGGCGTATGAGGTGGTATAGTTGGAGGGCATGACTTGGAACGGAGGTAGCCTTGGGGTGGTGGGAGGTGCTAAGGACGGATGGGTGAGGAGGTATGAGAGGTGAGGACTATAAGACCCTAAGTCACAGGAGCAGAATTAGGCTACTTGGCCCATCGAGTCTGCTTCGCCCTTCAATCATGGCTGACATTTTCTCATCCCCATTCTCCTGCCTTCTCCCCATAACCCCTGATCCCCTTATTAATCAATAGGTCCTAACTGCATCTCAGCCTGCCTTGGCACTTGCCTGCCTCTGACCACCTAACATTTATTTCAGACATCAGTGGGCGTGACTCGATCTTGCCCCACCTACTTGGAGCAGAAATCGGATCTAACAAGGCCCTTTAAAGCAAGCCAGGTTTGCAAAGTTGGAAAATTTCCATATTCAAACTACCTGATTTGGCAGTGAAAATCCAACCCTCAATCTCAGAAAGTGAACTTTTATGCAGTTTAAATTGGATTCTGTTCCAAGCCTGTCTGACTATTGCCTGAATTAATCTTATCATTTTATCAGCCTTCATAAATTGTAAACCGGGATATTCCCAGGTCCCGTTTGAAGTGCATCTGTGCAGATTGAACTTTTCACATGGCCTCTACTCGCAAATAATCACAAGTGCCTTTTATCCGCTGAGGTGGGAATGCTGGAGAAAAAACGCAAACGATTTGCACGTGGGAACAGTTTATCTTCTGGAGATCCATCAGGCAGGAGAAATTTCATTTTTTATCCCTTTTATCCTCCATTAACTTCCCTTGGACTGACATCTCCTGTCACAACAGAAAATAAGACAACATCTTGGATAAGAAGTCATGTTAGCAATCTGCGACTGCTTGTATTGCCTACACAATTTGCAGACCACTGATGAAATCGTTTTAGAAGTGATTTCAGTGAACATGTGCCATGAGTTGTTTCCTCAGTATCCCAGTAGTGTGAATCTTCATGCTCTATCCCAAAGTCATTCAAAAATCAATAGAAGGAAAAAGAAATGCTTTCAGCCCAGGATGAAAGGTCACTCCAGTACTTGCTTGTTTTTAATCCCATAAAATGAAACACATGTTTCTGTGCAACAACACATGCAGTTAATGGTTGATTTTAAAAATACATTTGGGCACACCCTGGGCTTATGGATGTTAATTAACAACTTGGGTAACCAACTATGTCATTTATATTGTAGCATGCTGAGCAAGATCCTTGTCGTGCATTATGACCGTTACATCTATAGGAACAGGAGTAGACTATTTCATCCCTTGAGCTTGTGGCACCATTCAATAGAATCATGGCTGAACAGTAACCTAGCATATATATAATGTATATATATATATATATAATATAATATAATTTATTGGCAGTAAAGTAACACCATGTGCCAATTTTCGACTTTGCCATAATATGGTTCACACCCTCTCATTACCATCACTCTATTTGACAACTCCAAACCAAACATCCACCCCCCTCTCCAACATGAAATGATTTGCTTCACATTTCTCAAATAAATATTGAATATCGCATAAAGACATGTTCTGGACACAATGCATTGTTCCGTTTTCACAAAAAACAGTCGTGGGGTGGAAGTTTTCCATCCTGGACTAAGGTGGTGAGGACAAAGAGTGTTTCGCACTGAGGAGACCAACGGGAACCCATGCCATATCACCTGGCCCTGATCTAATTCATTATGCATTCAAGGATTTAGCACCATATTGCGTGTGTCCTTCCATCTTATATAGGTGTTATATTTAAAAGGCACCGAACATCACTGTCCCCACCATTGAAAAAAGAACTGGAATCTCCAGGAACACTCTTCTGGTTGGAAGATGGACCTCCATGATGACACTGAAGCCAGAAGATCCATCTGATAGATGTTTCCCCCACCCACTGCTGTGGTGTTCTTAGGTCCAGAGTCACGAAACTCTGGAGGCAGACATAGTCATTCTTCAGTTAGGTCCTGATTTCTGTATCCACGTTGTTCCAGATGTGTTCTGGACTGGTGTGTTTTCTCACCAGTGTCAAGGAGAATCAACCGCAGGGAGGAGGATTCTGGTCGAGCTTTCATATCCATTAGCGGGAAGCAAATCTGTTTAATGCTGGTGTCCAGCAGGTTTCTTGATCTACTACTGGGGTACCAGCAAAAAATCGGGTGGGAAATTCTGTTGTTCCTGTGCTATATTGTTCTTTGTCCTTTAGGGTTTTGGCCAAGGGTGGTATCATGTCCAGTACAGGCTTGGAGGGCCGAAGGGCCTGTTCCTCTGCTGTATTGCTTTTTGAAATTCACACAGGCATAAAACTAATTTTTGGACCTCCTGCAGGATACTTCCCCTCCGCACCCCACTCCGCCGGCCATTGAATTCGCTGGCTTGGGGGAATTCTGCCCAAGGGACGGACATGCTGACCCGTGTGTCCAGGGATTGTGTGGTTGCGATAATGAAAGAGTTCCTTTTGCAGCATACGATCATACATCCCACATTTGAAGTAACATTGGGAAAACCAACTCTTTCTAATACTATATTGGACAAAACCCATAGTAACACCTTTAATTGGAAAGAAACATTTTCTTTTATAACTCCTGGTACTCCAGTTTGAATTGAGTATGCAGTTTTTCGAGGTTGTTTTCATATTATGTAAATTTCAATCAAATATTTTTTTGTCCTGGCAGATTTTAATGAAAAAAAGTGATTTACGGCCAGCTAGAATGAAGGCTACTCATGCGGAAAATTACAGAGCCATCTCTGGGCAACAGCATAAATCTGAAGCTGTATATGAGAATTCTCCAGAGTACTTTGCTGATGCAATATTGGCGATTAAATTGTGCTTAAATAAGTATATGATGAGATGGAAAAGCTTAATCTAAAACACCGATTTAACTGAGGATAAAACTGTCCAACAGTATATTGGTGATTGGCATCAATTTGTATTGAAAAATTGATGAATGGTGAATTGCTGACAACTTCCCTTTGTTTGTCATTCACTCTGTCCAAAATTGTGATGGTCCAGTCAGCACTGTGCTTAACATTAATTACAATTCACAAATTTAACTTTTTTTCATGTTCATCTTAATGTTTTGTTTTAAAATGTGGCACTTCAATTTTTAACTATGATTTCTGTTATTAAATATATGCAAAATTCAGTTGAAATCTCCAGGAGTGAAAACTTTTAGCATCAGACAATTAGGTTTTGGGGGGGGGGGGGGGGGACATGATGTTTTTAGTCCACACTTCAATTTTACCAAGAAATCATTTATTTACTTTCACACCTCTCGTATATTCTCTTCAAACTGCAAAAATGTCCTTTTATAGTACAGTGCCCTGCTAATTTAACCAAACTTTGTCATATCAGCTAGTATTGCCGAGAGTCTAGGGTTTCACAAACCAAATATTAAGCTAGTTCAAATGAATTGAAATTGATGCAACCATTCATGCCTATTCTGATATCCTAGCAGCCTTCCTTCCCAAGCAGACATTAATTAGATCCATCATGTTTCAGCAGCTTTAGGCCAGTGGCTCTCAGAACTGCAGTGTGAGAAATAAATGCAGTTATTAGCAGCATGTAGATAGGCAGTGAATTAAACTGTTATTGCAGTGACTGTCCTTCACTCCCATGAATTGTTCCTCACTGGAAACCATAACCATACTCGTGCAGGAATATTTCAAAGGCACTTGAAGCTACAGCTAATTTAATGACTGACATGACCCTCCTTTTAATTGCTGCATGACGTGTTACAAATTAATCAATCTGAGGAATGCATTCAAGTCATGTGAAACAAACTTGGCCATGACTCGACACTCTTTCCTGTGAGCATGAGTGGGGCCAACATCGAATAAAGTAAAAGATTGGGCTACGGTGGCACAGTGGTTAGCACTGCTGCCTCACAGGTCCAGAGACCTGGGTTCAATTCCACCCACGGGTGTGGAGTTTGCACTTTCTCCCTGTGTCTCCATGGGCTTCCTCCAGAAGTGCTCCGGTTTCCATGGGCTTCCTCCAGAAGTGCTCCGGTCTCCATGGGCTTCCTCCAGAAGTGCTCCGGTTTCCTCCCACAGGCCAAAGATGTGCAGGTGGTGTTTCGGGGATAGGGTGGGGGAATGGGCCAAGTTAAGTACTCTTTCAGAAGGTCAGTGCAGATTAATGGACATAATGGCTTCCTTCTGCACTGGAGAAATGTATGAATTCTATCTTCCTCATTATAACTTTATCCAGGGTCTTTGGTCTAGTCAGGAGTTACATCACATTCTGTGCTTAACTTGATATCTTGCATCTGGGGACTGGAGAAGAATTTGAAATGACCTCACACTTCCATTCAAATTAGCTGCAATAATATGAATGCACTCCTCAGATTGGTTTATTTACGAGGCATTGTGCAGCAATTGAATGAGGGTCATGTCAGTCATTAGCTTCAGCTGTCGCCATGGGTAGAGTCTGGTCATAGAGGTAAAGAGTAGAAATAAACAAGAAACCAAGTTTGAGGAGGGCTGTACAAAATTTGGATTTATGAAGTTCATAATGAATGCCTGTAATGTGCTTTTACAAATGTTATCCAATGATGCTATGATAACTGAAAAACTAAAGCAAACCCTCACTACAGGGCATCCACAATGTAAAGATAAATTGAAAGATGTTTGAGCGCAACATAACAAGTATAACAATAGTTTCAGAAATGCCCCTGAAGGTCTTTCTTAATAGCATTTTGGAATCATTCAAAAGAAAGAAAGCCCATATTGGAAAATAACTGATTTTTCCCGTTGCTGTACAGATGTGCACAGTGATGGTGAATGAAGATACAGCACAAATGTTGAAGGCTGTGCCACTTTCTAATGGAATATTTAGCTGAAACTGCAAGACGTGAAATGTAAATTCAAAGGCTTCATAAATGTGAGCAATTTGCAGTTCAGCTGGATGGGACAAATGAAATTGTTAGTGTCGCACAATTAGTAACGGTTAATTTGCTACATTTGTCTGGAGAGAATTTCTGAAGATTTTCTCTTTCTGTCAGGGATCAACAAAAAGAATAAGGAAATATTCAAATTAGGGGCAGCAGGGTAGCATGGTGGTTAGCATAAATGCTTCACAGCTCCAGGGTCCCAGGTTCGATTCCCGGCTGGGTCACTGTCTGTGTGGAGTCTGCACATCCTCCCCCTGTGTGCGTGGGTTTCCTCCGGGTGCTCCGGTTTCCTCCCACAGTCCAAAGATGTGCGGGTTAGGTGGATTGGCCATGCTAAATTGCCCGTAGTGTCCTAATAAAAGTAAGGTTAAGGGGGGGGTTGTTGGGTTACGGGTATAGGGTGGATACGTGGGTTTGAGTAGGGTGATCATGGCTCGGCACAACATCGAGGGCCGAAGGGCCTGTTCTGTGCTGTACTGTTCTATGTTCTATGTTCTAAATGGAAGAATTATGTTTTGTTTGTTCAGATGGTAGTGCTGCTGCTTTGAGTGTTGTTGCCAGTATCGCAAGTGCACATCCAAATACTTATTAAATGTTATGAACTTCTCTGCCTCCATCACCCTCTGGGTAAAAATGTTTTTCCTCACATCCCCGCTAAACCTCCTGCCTCTTACCGTAAATCTATGCCCCATGGTCATTGACTTCTCCACCAAGGGGAAAGGTTTGTTCCTGTCGACTCTATCGATGCCCCTCATAATTTTATACATTTCAATCACGTCCCTCCCTCTGTCTCCTCTGCTCCAAGGAAAGCAATCCAAGTCTATCCAATCTCTCTTCATAGCTAAAACTCTCCAGCCCAGGCAACATCCTGGAAATCTCCTCTGCACCCTTTCCTGTGCTGGCACTATAACATAGGAGATGTTATAACATATGGTTACATAAACTGTCAGGGAAAGGCACAAATGAAAAGTGGAGCTTGTTCAAGGAACAAATACTGCGTGTCCTTGAAAGGTATGTCCCTGTCAGACAGGGAGGAAATGGCAGTGTGACAGGGAGGAAATGGCATGGTTCACAAAAGAGGTTGAATGTCTTGTCAAGAGGAAAAAGGAAGAGTATGTAAGGATGAGAAAACAAGGTTCAGTTGGGTCGCTTGAGAGTTACAAGGTAGTAAGGAATGAGCTTAAAAAAAAATAAGGGCTCAGGAGAGCTAGGAGGGGGCATGAGAAGTCCTTGGCAGGTCGGATCAAGGAAAACCCCCAAGGCTTTTTACTCTTATGTGAGAAATAAAACAATGACCAGGGTGAGGGTAGTAAATGATCAAGGACAGTAGTGGGAACTTGTGCATGGAGTCAGAAGAAATAGGAGAGGCGTTGAATGAATACTTTTCTTCAGTGTTTACCAAGGAGAGGGGCCATGTTTTTGAGGATGAGTGTGTGATACAGGCGGGTAGACTGGAGGAGGTAGATGCTCTGAGGAAGGATGTATTAGCAATTTTGAAAAACCTTAGGGTCAACAAGTCCCCTGGGCCAGATGAGATATATCCAAGGATTCTATGGGAGGCAAGGGATGAGATTGCAAAGCCATTGATCTTTGTGTCCTCGCTGTCCGCGGGGATAGTGCCAGAGGACTGGAGAGTGGTGAATGTTGTTCTTCCGTTCAAGGAAGGGAATAGGAATGACCCTGGTAATTATAGGCCAGTTAGTCTTACTTCGGTGGTCGGTACGTTAATGGAAAAGGTCCTGAAGGATAGGATTTTTGACCATTTGGAAAGATGCAGCTTATTCCGGGATAGTCAACACGGATTCGTGAAGTCTTGCCTCACAAATTTGATTGAATTCTTTGAGGAGGTGACTAAGTGTGTAGATGAAGGTAGAGCAGTTGATGTTGCATACATTGATTTTAGTAAGACGTTTGATAAGGTTCCCCATGGTCGGCTCATGAAGAAAGTAAGGAGGTGTGGGATAGAGGGAAATTGGCCAATTGGATAAGTAACTGGCTATCACATAGAAGACAGAGGGTGGTGGTGGATGGAAGATTTTCAGGCTGGAGACCAGTTACCAGCGGTATACCACAGGGATCAGTGCTGGGTCCTCTGCTATTTGTGATTTTTATCAATGACTTTGAGGAGGGGGCTGAAGGGTGGGTCAGTAAATTTGCTGATGACACCAAGATTAGTGGAGCAGTGGATGAGGTGGCGGATTGTTGTAGGCTGCAAAGAGACATTGATAGGATGCAGAGCTGGGCCGAAAAATGGCAGATGGAGTTTAACCCTGATAAGTGCCAGGTGATTCATTTTGCTAGAAAAAATTTGAATGTGGATTACAGGGTCAACAGCAGGGTTCTGAGAAATGTGGAGGAACAGAGAGATCTTGGGGTTCATGTCAACAGATCTCTGAAGGTTGCCACTCAAGTGGATAGAGCCGTGAAGAAGGCTTATAGTGTGTTAGCGTTTATTAACGGGGGCTTGAGTTTAAGAGCCATGTGGTTATGCTGCAACTATACATGACCCTGGTGAGACCACATTTAGAGTATTGAGTGCAGTTGTGGTCACCTCACTATAGGAAGGATGTGGAAGCATTGGAAAGGGTGCAAAGGAGATTTACCAGGATGCTGCCTGGTTTGCAGGATAGGTCTTATGAGGAAAGGTTGAGGGAGCTAGGGCTTTTCTCTTTGGAGCGGAGGAGGGTGAGAGGCGACTTAATAGAAGTTTATAAGATGATGAGAGGGATAGATAGAGTGGACGTTCAGAGACTATCTTCTCGGGTGGATGTAGCTGTTACAATTGGGCATAGCTATAAGATTCAGGATGGGAGATATAGGAGGGATGTCCGAGGTAGGTTCTTTACTCAGAGAGTGGTTAGGGTGTGGAATGGACTGCCTTCTGTGATAGTGGAGTCGGACACTTTAGGAACTTTCAAGCGGTTATTGGATAGGCACATGGAGCACACCCGAATGGTGGGGAGTGGGATAGCTTGATCTTGGTTTCGGACAATACTCGGCACAACATCGAGGGCCAAAGGGCCTGTTCTGTTCTGTACTGTTCTATGTTCTAACATGGATTCCCGAAGTGCACACCATACTCCAGCTGTGGCCTAACCAACCTTTTATACGGTTCCAGCATAACCTTCCTGCTCTTGAACTCTATGCCTCGCTAATATAGGCAAGTATACCATATGCCTTTTTAACCACTGTATCCACCTGCTCTGTCACCTTAAGGCACCGTAGTACATGCACACATCTTAAACTACAATGACAACATGAATTTATGTTAGGCTGATATATTGTCTTAGGGCGCGATTTAAATGGAAATGGAACAGAGTCCCATTTTGGGCACATTTTGTGTGGTGTTTCAGCGCCAAGAATGACCTGCTATTAACTGGACTCTGCTTTATTTAGGGCCTCAGTGAGGAACGCCCTGATCTCTGGGCCCCCCACTCGGCTTCTGGACCCCGCTAACACCAAATTAGGGGGTCCTCGAGCACCCTTCACCCCACTTCAGAAGAGTAGGGCCCCCACGGGCCTGATCACTGGCCGCGATGCCACCTGGACAACTTGGAACTGCCAGATTGGCACACTGGCACTGCCATGGTACCACCCTACCCAGAGACCCAACACTTGGGAGACACCCAGAAGTGCCGGTTCGCCTAGTCCACGTTTGTAGAAACCACTTATAAACGGCACCCACTCGGGTTCTCTGTGGCGAGGCCGTAAGGTCCCACGATTTGGGTAATTCTGGTGCAGACATATTCAGGTGAGATTAACTACTCACTTCAATATGCAAATCTGGATCACATCCATTGAGGGCGGTCTCGCGAGGTGCAACAATCATTGTAAATCCCGGCGAGGTCTCTCACAATATTTACCAGCCTCGTTTTGTCCAGAGTCGGGCACGGCGAGGCCGTTAGATCGCACCCCTCATTTCTTCTTTCCATAAATAAAGCTATTTTTAAAAATAATTTTTATTGAGATTTTCAAAAACATATCCAAAACAGAAAAATAACAAGCAGAAAACAATATTAACAACAACCAAAAGAAAAACACACTAACCCCCAAAACCAAACCCCCCCAGTAACTACAAAAAGGAGAGATAGATAAACACCCGGCATATCCAATAAACACATATACACATTTCTCCCTTCCCCGAAACAAAACCCCCCCCCCCACTTACCCCCCACCCTCCGGTTACTGCTGCCGCCGGCCTGTTATCCTACCGTTCTGCCAGGAAGTCCAGGAAAGGCTGCACCGCCTAAAGAACCCCTGTACTGATCCCCTCAGGGCAAATTTCACTTTCTCCAACTTGATGAACCCCGACATATCATTGATCCAGGCCTCCACGCTTGGGGGCCTCGCATCCTTCCATTGAAGCAAGATCCTCCGCCGGGCTACTAGGGACGCAAAGGCCAGAACCCCGGCCTCTTTCGCCTCCTGCACTCCCGGCTCCACTGCAACCCCAAAAATTGCGAGTCCCCAGCCTGGCTTGACCCTGGATCCTACCACCCTCGACACCGTCCTTGCTACCCCCTTCCAAAACTCCCCCAGTGCTGGGCATTCCCAGAACATATGGGCATGGTTCGCTGGGCTCCCCGAGCACCTAGCACACCTGTCTTCGCCACCGAAAAACCTACTCATCCTCGTCCCAGTCATGTGGGCCGTGTGCAGCACCTTGAATTGTATGAGGCTAAGCCTCGCACAGGAAGAGGAGGATTTCACTCTCTCCAGGCCATCCGCCCACGTACCCTCCTCAATCTCCTCACCCAGCTCCTCTTCCCATTTACCCTTCAGCTCCTCCACCGAGGCCTCATCCACCTCCTGCATGATGTGGTACACGTCTGAAATCCTCCCCCCTCCAACCCACACCCCGGAGAGCACCCTGTCCCGTACCCCACGTGGGGGCAGCAGAGGGAACCCCTCCACCTGCCGCCTGGCAAACGCCCTAAACTGCATGTACCTAAACATGTTCCCCGGGGGGAGCCCAAACTTCCCCTCTAACTCACCCAGGCTTGCAAGCCTCCCATCCACAAACAGGTCCCTCAACCTCCTAATACCTACCCTGTGCCAGCCCAGAAACCCACCATCGATGCTCCCTGGAACAAACCGGTGGTTCCCCCGTATCGGGGACTCCATCGAGTCCACCCCCCTCCCCCCTATGCCGTCTCCATTGCCCCCAAAGTTTGAGGGTAGCCGCCACCACCAGGCTCGTGGTATACCTTGTTGGAGGGAGCGGCAACGGCGCAGTTACCAGCACCTCCAGGCTCGTGTCGACGCAGGACGCCATCTCCATCCTCTTCCATGCTGCCCCTGCCCTGTCCATTACCCACTTACGCACCATCGCTGCGTTGGCAGCCCAGTAGTACCCACAGAGGTTGGGCAACGCCAGCCCCCCCCCATATCCCTGCCCCGCTCCAAAAACACCCTTCTCACCCTCGGAGTCCCATGCGCCCATACAAATCCCGTAATACTCCTATTGACCCTCCTAAAAAAGGCCTTCGGATAAGGATGGGGAGGCACTGGAACAGGAACAAAAACCTTGGGAGCACTGTCATCTTGACGGACTGCACCCTGCCCGCCAGCGACAGCGGCAACATGTCCCATCTTTTGAACTCCTCCTCCATTTGCTCCACCAGCCTAGTGAGGTTAATTTTGTGAAGGGCCCCCCAGCTCCTAGCCACCTGGACTCCCAGGTACCGAAAGCTCCTCCCCGCCCTTTTCAGCGGGAGCCTACCAATCCCCTCCTCTTGATCCCCTGGGTGCACGACGAACAGCTCACTCTTACCCAGGTTGAGCTTGTACCCAGAAAAGCCCCCAAATTCCCTAAGGATCTGCATCACCTCTGGCATTCCCCCCACTGGGTCTGCCACATAAAGCAACAAGTAATCTGCGTATAATGACACTCGGTGCTCCTCCCCACCCCGCACCAGACCCCTCCAATTCCTCGGCTCTCTCAACGCCATGGCCAGGGGCTCATTTGCCAACGTAAAGGGGACAGGGGACACCACTGCCTCATCCCCGGTACAACCAAAAGTACTGCGATCCCCTCCTATTCGTGGCTACACTCGCCATCGGGGCCTCATATAACAGCCTCACCCAACTGACAAACCCCTCCCCGAACCCAAACCTTTCCAGCACCTCCCACAAGTACCCTCACTCAACCCTATCAAAGGCCTTCTCCGCGTCTAATGCTACCACTATCTCCGCCTCCCCTTCTACCGCCGGCATAATTATAACATTCAGAAGCCTACTTATATTGGTGTTCAGCTGCCTTCCCTTCACAAACCCTGTCTGGTCCTCATGAATGACCCCCGGCACACAGTCCTCTATCCTTGTGGCCAAGATCTTCGCCAACAGCTTGGCATCCACATTTAACAACGAGATCGGCCTATATGATCCACACTGTAGGGGGTCCTTGTCCCGTTTAAGGATCAAGGTAATCAGCGCCCGTGACATGGTCGGAGGCAAAGTCCCCCCCTCCCTTGCCTCGTTAAAGGTCCTAACCAACAGGGATCCCAACAGGTCTGCATACATTTCGTAAAATTCGACCGGAAACCCATCCGGCACCGGCGCCTTCCCCGACTGCATGCTGCCTATCCCTTTGACAAGCTCCTCCAGCTCAATCGGCGCCCCCAGCCCCTCCACCTGTCCCTCCTCCACCTTTGGAAATCTCAGCCTATCCAAGAAGCGCCCCATTCTCCTCCCCCCCCCCCCCCCCCACCGGGGGCTCGGACCGGTACAGTTCCCCATAAAAGTCCCTGAAGACCCCATTAATGTCCACCCCCTTTCGCACCACATTGCCTCCCCTATCCGTCACTCCACCAATCCTCCCTGGCCGCATCTCGTTTACGTAGCTGATGCACCAGCATCCTACTCGCCTTCTCCCCATCTTTGTACACCACTCCCTGTGCCTTCCTCCACTGAGCCTCCGCCTTTCCGGTGGTCAGCAAGTCGAACATGGCCTGTAGGTTACGTCGCTCCCCCAACAGTCCCTCCTCCGGAGCCTCCGCGTATCTCCCCCACCAACCTCTCCCTCTCTCTTTGCTCTCCCCTCTCCCTATGGGCTCGGATGGAAATCAACTCCCCTCTAATCAGTGCCTTCCAAACCGTCCCCACCCGGACCTCCCCATTATCATTGGCCTCTAAGTACCTCTTGATACACCCCCGAACCCGCCCGCCCACCTTCTCATCCGCCAGCAGTCCCACCTCCAGGTGCCAGAGCGGGCACTGGTCCCTCTCCCCCCCCCCCCCCCCCCCCCCCCCCCCCCCCAGCTCAAGGTCTACCCAGTGCGAGGCATGGTCTGAAATGACTATGGCTGAATACTCAACATCCTTCACCCTCGAAATAAGCCCCCTGCTCAGGACAAAAAAATCGATCGGGGAATAGGCTTTATGTACGTGGGAAAAAAATGAATACTCTCTGGCCCTCGGCCTCGCGAACCTCCAAGGATCCACCCCTCCCATCTGGTCCATAAACCCCCTCAACACCTTAGCCGCCGCAGGCCGCCTGCCCGTCCTGGACATGGATCGATCCAATGGGGGAATCCAGCACTGTGTTAAAGTCCCCCCCCCCTGTTTTTGACTTTTAACTTCCCCCTTTATAAGTGGAGGATTATTTTTCCTCAACCGTTTAATTTTGGACAGTTCCATCCTCCTATTAATAATCCCACAGCAACTTAGACAAGGTAAAATTATAGAGTTGGTTTACTTTGCACAAAACATGGGAAAGGGTTTTGCAACACCCACCCTTTATGTATTCATACAATATAAGAGGGATAATAGGAAGAAAAGAGTTCAGATATGTCAAGACCCCCTGGGCTAGTGCGTAGTTAATTCTAGCCCTACTTGACCCAGAGTCGTAACACAATTGCAAGTTAATAGGGTGGTGAAAAAGGCATATGGGACACTCGCTTTTATCGATCGGGGCATAGATTACACAAGCAGTGAGGTCATGATGGAGTTGTGTTGGACTTTGGTGAGGTCACAGCTGGAGTACTGTGTGCAATTCTGGTCACCACCTTATAGGAAGGAGGTTATTGCACTGGAGGGGGTGCAGAGAAGATTCACCAGAATGTTGCCTGGGATGGAACATTTAAGTTATAAAGAGAGACTGGATAAGCTTGGGCTGTTTTCTCTGCAACAGAGAACACTGAAGGGTAACCCGATTGAGGTGTACACGATTATGAGGGGCATGGACAGGTTGGGTAGGGAGCAGCTGTTCCGCTTAGTTGAAGGGGAACATGAGGGCACACAAGTTCAAAGTGAGGGGTGGGTTTAGGGAGGATTTGAGGAAAAACCTTTTTACCCAGAGAGTGGTGATGGTCTGCAATGCATTGCTTAGGAGAGTGGGAGAGGCGGGATGCCTCCCATCCTTTTAAAAAGTATGAGCACGCCACAACATTCAAGGCTGTGGGCCAAGTGGTAGTAAATGGGATCAGGTGGGCAGGTCAGGGCCTTTTGTGTGTTGGTGCAGACTCGAGGGGTTGAAGGGCCTCTTCTGCACTGTAGTATTCTGTAAATTGAGATTAATAAATAATTATTAGAAAAACACCCAACGTTTAGGCTCTCTGGCTGCCCAATAACTACAGTCACCAGGTTTGTAAACAAAATACAATGAATTTTATTAATAACAATTGATTATATGTGCAGTAAATACAACAGGTCAATTCTTATTTAATTCTATCCGCCCCCCCCCCCCCCCCCCCCCCCCCGCCCCCCAATTAAAACCGCCTCCACCCTCTATACAAACACAGATGGGAAAAGAAAGATGTAAAAATAAGTAAAAGGATAAGAGTCTTTGTTTCAGGTGATGGTCTTCTCGCACACCTTCCTTCAATTTAGACTTTCAGTTTGAGGTTTCTGTCTTCTATGTTTAATGGTTTACACTGTGGGTTCATTCAGTCTCTGTACAGCTAAACAGCTCTTCTGGAGAAAGAGAGAGAGAAAAGAGAGCACTCTGTCCACTTGTTACTGGACAGAATGCGGTCTTTTGACCACTTCATTGGCCACAAACCAACCAATTGAACTGAGTCCCACTGATTTCTGAGGTGGCGAAAAGTCTGAGTTCTGCTGTCCGAAGGCTAGAACAGTGTTCTCTTTTGTAACTTTTGAATTCCTCACTTCCTCTACTCGACTTAAAGACATATGTCCATTAAGCACCAATGGATCAAAAAGAAAGGTGAAAACAGGGAATCAACAGGAAAGTCCTGAAAAGTGCAAAGACCGCAGGAAAAATAACTGATGGTTTCATGTGAGTCCAGAGTCCAGTACATCAATGTCCAAAGATGGTTCTTTTGTCTGGCAGAATTCCTGGTCTTGGTCCTAGGCACTCAGTTGCACTCAGTCCATTGAAGATGCAGCAAAGTATTCCTGTATCCTAGAACTAAGTTCAATTTTTAGGTGAAATGCTGGGACCTTTTTAGAGATGAGACTTGGAGTGATTGGGTCAAAGGCAGGCTGCCAGTATTGAATCAGTATCTCTTCGGAGGTTAAAACCCAACTTAAGATACAGTTCAAAAGCTATAAAATCAAAGGAATTCAAACAGTTTAAGTCTCTGCTATGTGTGTTAGGATACCAGGCCCCAACATTTGTTAGGATACCAGACGAGAACCCAAAACAATTTGTTTAATTTGTAAAGCTGTGAGGAAAGGATTCTTCAACCTAGGCGTGATGACAATTGGTATCTTTTATGTTGAAACAAACTTTAATTTAAACACACAATTCACCACATGAACATCAAAGAAATTGCTTTAAAATGATCAGTTAAACAGTTCTTAAACAAAAGGAAAAATGTGGTAACTTACTATCTGCACTTGTCACTAATCCCGATTAAGCAACCCAACAGAGTTCAAATATCACTTAAAAATAAAGTTAACAAACTGGCTACTTCCTTAGCTGTGCAGTAGAAATGGGCGCCACGGTAGAACAGTGGTTAGCACAGTTGCTTCACAGCTCCAGGGTCCCAGGTTCGATTCCCGGCTTGGGTCACTGCCTGTGCGGAGTCTGCACGTTCTCCCCGTGTCTGCGTGGGTTTCCTCTGGGTGTTCCGGTTTCCTCCCACAGTCCAAAGATGTGCAGGCTAGGTGGATTGGCCATGCTAAATTGCCCTTAACTTAAACTCTTATAACAGACTGCAAAACTACAGATACACCTGGCTGCTCTCATTAATTACATCATCTGCATCCCACTAAGTTCCATGGCCTGCTTAGTTAGGACTAAACAGCAGCACTCACCATAAATTATCTACACTCCAGGGAATCTCCAGCAGTAAAAACACGATTGCATTAGCAACAAATGTATACCATAACCCAGGCTTTTTAAAAACTACTGCAACAGATATAAATTATAATATATAACAATTTCTACATTCATCACATGTGACAGAGTGGTTTTGGGCTGAGCTATTCAGCGAAAAAGTACCCTTGTTAAAACCCATTTGGTGGGATACCACGCCAGCGTGAGAACATAGCCTCACAATGGAGAATCCAGCCCATTATGTGTTTTGAGTGGGTAACTAGAATTATTGTCTCAACATTGGAGATGAGAAGTCAAATAGCCGCCTGGTGCAAATGTCTAATTCATTGTGTTAACTTGGCTGGAATATTTATACAATGCAATGTGTGCTACATTCTAGCGCTTTGATGTGTTAGCGTTTGACAACGTTTAAACTGCAATGAAACATCAAGAACTACCATCATATGGGCAAGGACTGACATAGATATGTATATTTTTGTTCCTGTCTCCTGGACAGGACAGTATATATGAAACACATTTGTAAACCTGTGTTTAATTACACTTTATTCATGAATGTTGCATTTTCATTATTCTGGTAGTTGCTGCAATGGTTGTGTGCATCTAAAGGTACACCGGAAACTGTAGCACCCAGAGGAAACCCACGCAAACATAGGAGAAAGACACGCAGGAAGTCACCCAAGGCTGGACTCAAACCTGGGACCCTGGCACTGAGGCAGCAGTGCTAATCACATTCCTGAAGGATTTGTTTTCTGTGATCACATACCTGCTGCACAGTGGAAACTCCCTTCTGTGAGTGCAGTGAGTTTATCCCAGGGAACTCATAGTGGCACATGTGTGCAATTTATGGGAATCCTGAGATTGCAGCAAACCCACTGTTCTGGCTGCATGTCTCCTGGGGGCCGTGACTAATTGAACAAAATTATTTTCTCTTCTGAAGGATCGGTCTGGTGGCACTGGACTTAGCACTGCTGCCTCACAGCACCAGTGGATATGATTCCAGCCTTGGGTGATTGTGTGGCATTCTCCCCGTGTCTGTGTGAGTTTCCTCCGGGTGATCCGGTTTCCTCCCACAGTCCAAAGATGTGCAGGTTATTTGGATTGGCCGTGGTCAATGGTTACAAGGTTAGGGGGGGAGAAATGAGCCTAGCCACGGTGCTCTTTTGGAGGGTTGATGCAGACCCGATGGGACAAATGGCTTCCTTTTGCATTGTAGGGATTCTGTGGATTCTAATGGGGCATCTGGGGCGGGATTCTCCGACCCCCCCCCCACCCCGGGCTGGGTCAGAGAGTCCACGGGGGGCGGAACGAATGGCGCCGGCTGCCATATTCTCTGGCGGCAGTTTTCGGGCGGGGATCATGCCACGCCGGCCGGGGGCTGTCAGCAGCGGACCCCCCAGCAATTCTCCGTGCCCCGATGGGCCGAGCAGCCGTCCGTTTCTGGCCAGTCCCGCCGGCATGGATTAGACATGGTCCCACACGGCGGGACCTGGCAGGTAAGTCGGCTGGTGCAGTCCGGGGGGGGGGGGGTGCGTGGCCACGGTGGCCTGGCGCGCGATCGGGCCCCACCGATCTGCAGGCGGGCCTGTGCCGTGGGGGCACTTCTTCCTTCCACGCCGGCCCCGATAGGGCTCTGCCATGGCCGGTGCGGAAGTAAGAAGTGCCCCCACGGCACAGGGCCGCCTGCAGATCGGTGCCCCGATCGTGGGCCAGGCCACCATGGCTGGCGCGAGATCACGCCGGGCCCGATGCTGGAGTAGTTCGCACCGCTTTTGATGCCGGCGTCGGGCCATCGCGCCGGGTTCGGTGACTCCTCCCACTGATCTCTCCCGGATATAGTTGTGTGTTCCAGACTGGGATATTCTGCATCTATCCCCAATGATTGCCTGGAAAGAGTCTCTGGCAAAGAGATTTAATTCCCCAGTCACTTTTAACACTACCAGATTGCCACCTGTGGTATTATCGTAACTGTCAGAACTGCAAGGGTTAATGAAGTGTCGCAAATACCCACTGGAGGGAGCTACAGTTACAACTGTATAAGGCAGTGATGCTGAGCCTTGTGGGAGTGTGTATGCAGGAGTTAGCTAGTGAGAGTGATAAGTACAGATAGATGCTCCGATTGCGCGGCCAAGTTCTGACGCTGGCGTCAAAAGCGGCGCGAGCCACTCCAGCATCAACGGGTCTCCAGGCCCAGGTATTCACACCTTCCTAGGAGGCTAAGACGGTGCCGGAGTGGTGTCCGCTGCTTAAATGCTGACGCGCCTCGGCCGGCGCGGATCCTCCCAGTTGGGAGCGTACACATTTACCAGTACGACCGGTGCCCCTTCCAGGACACCGCTGACCATGACGTACCTTCTCCCTGGGTCTGTAACTGTCTTGGTTGCCGTAAACCTTGTCCTCTTGCTGATTGATATTGCTATTCCCCTAGCCCTCGTCCCGTAGCACGAGTGGTATGTCTGTCCCACCCAGCCCTTTCTTACCAGCAGTTGGACCTCAGGTCTCAGGTGCGTCTCTTGTAGGTAGATTATGTCGACTTTTAGGCTTCTTAGGTGGGCGAAGACTCTGGATCTTTTAACTGGGCCGTTGAGTCCCCTTATGTTCCAGGTAACAATCCTGGTGGTGGGTTTGTGACCCCCCCCCGGTCATGTGGGGTCACCCAGACTTACCTGGTGGACGCGCTCCTGCACTCCAGGGTTTCCCTTCGTTAGGGGGCCGTCCAAAATGCCGCGGTCGCTGCTCTCGCCATGAGGTCGGACCCCAGGGCTCCGGGGTTTCCTTTTGTCCAGAGGGCATCCAACATGGCCGCCAGCTGTGTGTACGCCACGTGGCTGCGCCCCTGCACTCCAGGGTCTCCCTTCGCCCTGAAGCCCTCCTGAGTGGCTGTTTGTGACACCATCTTGGTTCCTCGCCCTGTTCCATGCCCGCCAGAACTCGGAGATCCCGCAGGATAGGATCATTCGTAACCTACGCCGACGGGACTCGGCGCTGGGATCGGAGAATCTCGGTTAGTATAAATGGCTGCAGATCATTGTTTAAACCAGTAGTGAGATTAGCTGTAGATGAGTGTAGTATAGGTGTTATTAAACAACTGTGTATTCTTTAGGTGTACGTGTTAAATCCAAGTTTGTGGTGTTGATAAATTTTAGCTATTGTGTGGTCTTTGTGAACACTACATGAACCATCCTGAAATAATCAACACAAAGAACAGCACACCACACAGTCTTTGCAGGCACAGGTCTCTGTGGAGTAACAGGAAAATGTGAATGACGACATCCCTAAATATCATTAACTGCCTTTGACATTGTCTCTCAGCCATCTGAAGGTAGATATACTAACTGCGATAGATCCAATTTCGAGCCAGTATTCATTGCACTAGCTCATGGTTTCAGCTTGCTGCGCTTCTTGAGCCTGTGCCACCTTCGTTTCCTGCTTTCAAGCTGTTGTTGTGGCCGGTCCTGGGCCACCCCCCACCGTTTTCTCCTCAGCTGGATTGTAACTGGCAGGGTTCCCTGGAGCCAGCATCTTGTATGCCTGAGGTGATTTATCAACAATTTGTAATGATCCATCTAAGCAGCATATTCGGTGAAGTTCTTCCTCTAGCTCATAGCATTTCAGCCAGTGGCAAGCCCTGTAGATAGCATCAGTCTATTTCTGGCTCCCCCTCCGCTCTGCCAGGGTGAAACCCATCCTGGAGGACCACAGAGGAGTTCTAATCTTCTGTGCAGTGATTGCAGGATTGACTGGGTTTATGAACGCACCCTTAGAACATAGAACATAGAACAGTACAGCACAGAACAGGCCCTTCGGCCCTCAATGTTGTGCCGAGCCATGATCAGCCTACTCAAACCCACGTATCCACCCTATACCCGTAACCCAACAGCCCCCCCTTAACCTTACTTTTTTTAGGACACTACGGGCAATTTAGCATGGCCAATCCACCTAACCCGCACATCTTTGGACTGTGGGAGGAAACCGGAGCACCCGGAGGAAACCCACGCACACAGGGGGAGGACGTGCAGACTCCACACAGACAGTGACCCAGCCGGGAATCGAACCTGGGACCCTGGAGCTGTGAAGCATTTATGCTAACCACCATGCTACCCTGCTTAGGGCTAACCTTAGGGCAGCACGATGGCACAGTGGGTTAGCCCTGCTGCCTCACGGCGCCGAGGTCCCAGGTTCGATCCCGGCTCTGGGCCATTGTCCGTGTGGAGTTTGCACATTCTCCCCGTGTTTGTGTAGGTTTCACCCCCACAACCCAAAGATGTGCAGGCTAGGTGGATTGGCCACGCAAAATTGCCCCTTGATTGAAAAAAATTGGGTACTCTAAATTAATTTTGAAAAATGACACACTTCCTCAAACTATTGGCATCTCCTCCGTCACCTTTGAGACACATTCTCGAGACCCTTGCCTTGTCATCAACGGTGAATCACCCAGCCCATGATCAGCCAGGACAATTTACCCAGGATTTATGAGGTTCCATAGAAGTCTGCACCGATCCTCTGAAAGAGCATTCTACCTAGGTGCATTTCCCCACCTTTTTCACCTAAACTGCACATCTTTGAGTATGAGAGGAAACTGGAGCACCCACAGGAAAACCACGCAGACACAGGGAGAAAGTGCAAACTCCGCACAGACCCGCACAGACAATCACCCAAGGCCAGAATTGAACCTGGAACCCTGGCGCTGTGAGGCAGTAGTTCTAACCACTGTGCCACATTGCCGCCCTGTAAGCAGCCACATTGTCCTGCCTGTCCCCAGGTCCTGTGAAGCTGAGTTCTGCTTTCCTCCCTCCATACTGTCAACCCCCATGCCTTGGTCACGGGCAGCACGGTAGTATAAGAATAGGGCGCGGCAGCTTTCAATCAAGCTCCACCAATTGCTACCCCTCCCCGACTCCTCTTGACCGCTCCAATTTAACCATTCTTCTTCTCTCTGTTACCCTCGAACCTTCTCCCTTCCCCTCCACATTCCTTCTATCCCCCCTGAACCTACACCCACGACTATACCATGCCCACTATGACACCTCCCCTTATCTCAGCTACCTGTCTTGTCAGTTATCGTTACCGCAGAAATTAGTTGAGGCCAAAACGTTGTGCCATTTCAAGAAGGAATTAGATATAGCTCTTCGGGCTAAAGGGATCAAGGTATGTGGGGGAAGGCGGGATCAGGGTATTGAACTTGATGATCAACCATGATCATAATAAATGGCAGAGCAGACTTGAAGGGCCGAATATCCTTCTCCGGCTCCTATTTTCTATGTATCTTTCTATGTATGTAGACCATGATCCTGGACCTGCCAGCCTATCACACCCAACTCTCTCTTCTCACTGGTGATTGTTCTATCCACTGGCCAGTACCAGTTCCAACCCTAGGACTGCACAGACATCGCCCTTGAGAACCATCTCTCTCCCACCATCCAAGCCTGGAAACCTCCCCACATGGAACATGCAGGGTCCTTCCCTCCCTCCTACACCCTCTCCTTACCTTCCTGGCTCGGTCCCTGCCTGGACAATTGCCTCAATGCCCCAGTCTTCCTCAGCCAGCCTCCCTATCCTGCGCCCCTTTGATTGTTGTCACCCAATGATCACCTCATTGAACAAGTCCCTCTGGAAAAGAAAAAAAGAGTGGCTACTCACTCAAGCTGTAGCACATTTACTGAGAGCACATATTGATCGCTTGTTTGTAGTTTGATTGAGAAGGAGATCATAATTCTAGCAAAATAGCATATCCAGGTGCTTGCCGTCTGGTAGCTGGACTTATTTTCGGATTTCCCTGAACTTTGTTTCTTAGTTACATCCTGCTATTGGGAAGCTGACTTTTGGCCTCCATCTCGATCAACTTCCCCAACTTCCTTTCCAGGAGTGGCATCATGAGCAATAAACTCCTGATATGAGAGCAAGCTATTCACACCTCCAGGGAATACCTCGTCTCTGTTGGGGTCTTCATAGACGCGGCATCTCCATAAAATGGAATGTGGATACACAGATTCAAATTGGCAACCGTTTTATGTCCGTGTAGCACAGTCGTCAGCATTGTTTCTTCACAGTACCAGAGACCCAGGTTCGATTCCCGGCTTGGGTCACCATCTGTGCTGAGTCTGTATGTTCTCCCTGCGTCTGCATGTGTTTCCTTCGGGTGCTCCAGTTTCCTCCCGCAAGTCCCGAAAGGATGTGCTATTAGGTAATTTGGACATTCTGAATTCATCTCCGTGTAAACGAACAGGCGCCGGAGTGTGGCGACCAGGGGATTTTCACAGTAACTTCATTGCAGTGTTAATGTAAGCCTACTCATGACACTAATAAAGACTATCATCATTGTTTATGTTCCAGTGAAATGTTCCTTTTTAAAAAAACGTTTAATACGTGAAACCAGCCGATCAGATTAACTCCGTGTCGCATATCTTTACAACATAAGATAAAATATCGCTGTTAAATTGTTCTGAGATGAAGAATAATATTGGCGACTCTATCCATAGAATGATACATAGAAAATAGAAGCATGAGGAGGACATTTTGCCCTTCAAGCCTGCTGCGCCATTCATTATGATCATGGCTGATCATCAAGCTCATTACCATGATCGCGACTTCCCTCCTTATCGCTTGATCCTTTTAGCCCAAAGAGCTATGTTCCTTCTTGAAATTACATATTTTGGCTGCAACCACTTTCTGTGGCAGAAAATTCCACAGATTCACAACTCTCTGGGTGAAGAAATTTCTCCTCACCTCAGTTCTGAAAGGTTTGCCTCTTAACCTGAAACTATTTTTTAAATTTAATGTATACAATTCTTTTTTCCCCTCAATTAAGTGGCAATTTAGCATAGCCACTTCACCTACCCTGCATATCTTTGGGCTGTGGGGCTAAGGTCCACGTCAATATCGGAAGAATGTGCAAACTCCACTCGGACAGTGACCCGAGGCCTGGATTGAACGTGGAACCAGTGCACTACCTTGCCGCCTCTTATCCTGAAACTGTGACTCCTATTTCTGGACTCCCCCACCATCGGGAACATTCTTTCTGAATCTACCCTGTCTAATAATGTAGAATTTTATAAGTTTCTATGAGATCCTCTCTCACTCCTCTAAAATTCAATTGATATAATCCTAACCGACTTAGTCTCGACTATGTTTTGGCGAAACACTTTTTTTCTCCTTGCTTTACAAACTCATACCTTAACATACTCATAATTAAGGTGAAGAGCTGGTACCCTGTGTGCCCTAAATGATCTCTGTTCTCACACTTTTATTTACCTCTTGGGTAAGAAAATCAGTTTTATTTCACCAGGAGCCAATCAATTTGCACTACCTGAAGAGTTTGATCAGAAACTTGAAAACTCTTCTAGCAAAGGTGACCCTGTTGATTTCTTCTCGCTTCACACAATTTACAAAACAATGACTTCCTCTTCAGAAAGACACAGCAATTGTATTCTTAAAGGGGTGCAATAGGTCACAGCATGCTGCACATCATCAGCAGCAGAATAGTACAAGATCCATCAAATGTTTTAATTCTTCTTTCCTTGTACATTGATGATACCAAGAGTGATCAGCTATGTGTATTAAATTTCTGTCAACCTGGTCACAAGGACTGGTGTTACATGAAATCATCATTAAATAATTTGGATTTTTTTTCCTGCCAACTTGTCGATGACCTCATCAAGGGAAAATCACTCGAAGTTAATGAGCATGACTCCGAGAAGAGAGATGAATTAATATTGGTATACAGTCATTAACCCAGAATGATTGGGATTCAAGTGTGTATTCATCATCCTCACACTATCAGATAGAGATGCTGCTCTCAATCAATTCCCCTCATCATTCGCACTCAGCTTTAAACAAAAATAGTCAGGAAAGAGCAAAAGGATGTTGGAGTCAATTGCAGTTCTTTGGAACATTTTTGGTTTTCAAAAAAGGCCGGTTAGCTTGAGAAATTGCATCTAAGTAGATTGTATCTTATTAAATTCAGGATTGGGAGGATGATTGTGTCCTCTTGCTGTTACATTCAATCACATTTTCCACAAGTCTGCTGTTTATTTAATTCATTTCTATCTACGGACTGAGACCATATTTTGTGGTATCACACAGCCATTTTATCTTCACAAACCCATCTTCAAGCTCCACTATTCCCGAGGTGCTTTCTACGCCTTGAATATTAAGGATGAGATGTAATCAAATTACTTTCCTAAATGAACCAAATAGTGTCTGTCCACCTGGGCTTTGAAAAATATGCACATTATTAATTAACCTTGATATTAACATGGATCAATAGAAACACCCACAGGTTCAACAATTGCTGGTAAGCTTGGGAAATAAACTGAACGATTCCGTGCTCACCTGATTTGCACAGAATGTAATTATACCATCCATGCCAGGAAGGCCTAGGTTTCTGCTGATTTACAAGTGGATATTGGATACTGATTGTTATCCTTTGGAAATACTCACTGGAAATATGCACTTATGTATGTGAGGTGAGAAGATTTGATGAGTTATTCAAACTTAAAAGACGCCACAATGCAATCAGATCTGGTCATGTTGCTTTCTGAAGCAAATCTCTTCTGAGCTGTTTGCTGCTGTTTGTGGCATGGTGGCACATTGACTAACAGTGATGCCTCACAGTACCAAGGACCCGGGTTCAATTCTTGGGTGACTGTGTGAAGTTTTCATGTTCTCTCCATGTCTGTGTGGGTTTCCTCTGGGTGCTCCAATTTCCTCCCACAGTCTAAAGATGTGCAGGTTAGGTGGATTGGTCATGATAAAATTGCCCCCGAGTGTCCAAAGATGTGCAGATTTGGTGGGGTTGTGGGCTAGGACAGGGGAGTGGACCTAGGTAAGGTGTTCTTTCAGAGGGTCTGCGCAGACTCGATGGGTGAAAGGACCTCCTGCACTATTCTATGGATTAACTGGCATTTACATTGAGCCCATTTGGCATGTAGTGCTGTGTTCTAGCTGTAGATAAAATTTTCCTTCTCTGACATGTAGATAGATGGCACCGGAGCGTGGCGACTCACTGCGAGCTCTCTCACACAGATCCTCTCCTATACATTGTGCATTCTATGTTTGCCCTATGTATTTTCTTTTCATGTACGGAATGATCTGTGTGAACTGTACGCAGGACAATACTGTACCTCTGTACACGTGACAATAAACAAATCCAATCTAATACTCCTCTTAACCCTCAGTTTGAATTTATGTTATGGTACTAGCTCTTGAATATATGGGCTTTGTCTTTGAAGTGCAGTAAGTCCTCACTTAAAGTTGCATTTGATAAAATCACAACTATAAATTAAATGATTTTAAGTGAATCATATGAATCAGTGTTAAAATCAATGATAAAGCTGGAGTTACCATGCTAAGCCCCACAGCAGGCGTACCTCTGGCTCCAAAAGTAAAATCAGCTCGCAGAGTTAGGGAATGAGTCTTTTCGTCACAGTAGCCTAGACTTCAACTTATTGCTTGTGAATAAAAACTATAGGTTTCAATATTTTTCTTTGAGAACTTGAAATAAATCATGGTTTCATCAAGTGCAAACAAACATCTCTGGTCATTTGTTTCAGAATGGCGCTGGTTGGGTCACTGTTCCTGACATCAGATCCACAAGAAATGTGACACGGAAATAACACAATACAGTGACGTGCAACGATGCAAATCAATGACACGCAACAACCCAAAAGACACAAAAAGCAGTTAGATCAAAATTGAAGACGCAAATTGGAATACTGACTCTAAAAGCTTTGCATCTTTGAAGTGGAACAACATAAAAAGGACGGCTTAGGGTTTACTGTACATAAATATACAATTCATCTTTTGACAAGGTTCCCCACGGTAGGCTATTGCAGAAAATAAGGAAGTATGGGATTGAAGGTGATTTAGCGGTTTGGATCAGTAATTGGCTAGCTGAAAGAAGACAGAGGGTGGTGGTTGATGGCAAATGTTCATCCTGGAGTTAGAACATAGAACAGTACAGCACAGAACAGGCCCTTCAGCCCTCAATGTTGTGCCGAGCCACGATCACCCTACTCAAACCCACGTATCCACCCTATACCCGTAACCCAACAACCCCCCCTTTACCTTACTTTTATTAGGACACTATGGGCAATTTAGCATGGCCAATCCACCTAACCCGCACATCTTTTGTACTGTGGGAGGAAACCGGAGCACCCGGAGGAAACCCACGCACACAGGGGGAGGACGTGCAGACTCCACACAGACAGTGACCCAGCCGGGAATCGAACCTGGGACCCTGGAGCTGTGAAGCATTTATGCTAACCACCATGCTACCCTGCTGCCCCGAGTTCAGTTACTAGTGGTGTACCGCAAGGATCTGTTTTGGGGCCACTGCTGTTTGTCATTTTTATAAATGACCTGGAAGAGGGTGTAGAAGGATGGGTTAGTAAATTTGCAGATGACACGAAGGTCGGTGGAGTTGTGGATAGTGCTGAAGGATGTTATAGGATACAGAGGGACATAGATAAGCTGCAGAGCTGGGCTGAGAGGTGGCAGATGGAGTTTAATGTGGAAAAGTGTGAGGTGGTTCACTTTGGAAGGAGTAACAGGAATGCAGAGTACTGGGCTAATGGCAAGATTCTTGGTAGTGCAGATGAACAGAGAGATCTCGGCATCCAGGTACATAAATCCCTGAAAGTTGCCACCCAGGTCAATAGGACTGTTAAGAAGGCATATGGTGTGCTAGCCTTTATCAGTAGGGGAATTGAGTTTCGGAGCCACAAGGTCATGCTGCAGCTGTACAAAACTCTGGTGCGGCTGCACCTGGAGTACTGCGTGCAGTCTGGTCACCACATTATAGGAAGGATGTGGAAGCTTTGGAAAGGGTTCAGAGGAGATTTACTAGGATGTTGCCTGGTATGGAGGGCAGATCTTACGAGGAAAGGCTCAGGGACTTGAGGTTGTTTTCGTTAGAGAGGAGAAGACTGAGAGGTGACTTAATAGAGACATATAAGATAGTCAGAGGGTTAGATAGGGTGGACAGTGAGAGTCTTTTTCCTCGGATGGTGATGACCAACACGAGGGGACATAGCTTTAAATTGAGGGGTGGTAGATATAGGACAGATGTCAGAGGCAGTTTCTTTACTCAGAGAGTAGTAGGGGTGTGGAACGCCCTGCCTGCAACAGTAGTAGACTCCCCAACTTTAAGGGCATTTAAGTGGTCACTGGATAGACATATGGATGAAAATGGAATAGTGTAGGTCAGATAGGCTTAAGATGGTTTTACAGGTACTGCGCTGTAATGTTCTATGTTCTATCTGCATTAGGATGAAAAGTGTCTGACAGTATTTAATATTGCCATTTGTAGTACAAGAACATCTTTTAGCAGAGCATGGAAGTCCACATATATTTATATTTTAAATATAGAGCCATTTTGTCCAATAAGCATACTTAGAATTTTTGGATGGTATTCAGTTGCACCTACAACAAGACTTAATTTAAAATCCTTCACTTATTTTGAGACATGGATTATACTGCATTGATGTGATCAGTGGAGTGTGCAAAAAAACTCACAGATTAATTGGAGAGGGGGAAGGGATGGGAGTGAAGATTAAACTTGATGTATCAAACTATACAGCATTGTTATTTAGTTTATCACTAGAGTTGACTTCCAGAATGAGATAGGCACATGGAGATGCATCAGTATTGTAGCCGAATGTACAGAGGTTCCATGTGAAACAATGAGTATGTGGCCAGGTATTGCTGCTGAGAGATGTTAAAGCTGGCAGACTGAGATTTTTTCAGTGCAATATTACAGGTTACACAAGGTAGAAGATTTCATGTACAAGACTCCCACCTCTTCACAATGGGCACGAATTAAGCATCACTTTATGCGTGGTGCGGATCTGCACGCACCAGTTCAATAACGGGAAAGGGTAAAATTGAGGGGTGCAAATCATTTTGCGATCTAACTGGCTCACTCCCAATGGTTAGTTCGGATCACGCCCAAATATGGCGAGCATATCATTAACCCTCATTTGCATTCATTTCCATATCATTAGCGAGATTGAAGTCGGATGCACAGGTCTCCAAAGAGTTAACTAGCTCCCCAGTGAGAAATCACGCAGTATTATTTTGTGTCCGTTTTAAAAACGTGAAGCTGGTGCAATGGCTGCTGAGGGAACTGAGGAGGTGAGTAGCTTTTTCCATTTTCCGACATGGAGCTCAAGGATGACTGCTGCCCCAGTGCTTGAGGGGATGCGGAACCCTTGAGGGAGGTGTTCTACCAACACTTCCAAGACATCCCTGCCCTTGGTTCTGTGCTGACAATTGCTTCACAGCTGAAGGCTATTGCTAATGGGGAATTGGCCTTGTTAGTTATGAGAGCACTTCAGCTGCAGGTTGGATTGGATTGGATTGGATTTGTTTATTGTCACGTGTACCGAGGTACAGTGAAACGTATTTTTCTGCAAGCAGCTCAACAGATCATTCAGTACATGGAAGAAAAGGGAATTAAACAAAATACATGAGAATACATAATAGGGCAACACAAGATATACAATGTAATTACATAAGCATTGGCATCGGTTGAAGCATACAGGGTGTAGTGTTAATGAGGTCAGTCAATAAGAGGGTCATTTAGGAATCTGGTGACAGTGGGGAAGAAGCTGTTTTTGAGTCTGTTTGTGCGTGTTCTCAGACTTCTGTATCTCCTGCCTGATGGAAGAAGTTGGAAAAGTGAGTAAGCCGGGTGGGAGGGATCCTTGATTATGCTGCCCGCTTCCCCTGGCAGCGGGAGGTGTAGATGGGAGGCAGGTTCGTGTGATGGACTGGGCGGTATTCACGACTCTCTGAAGTTCCTTGCGGTCATGGGCCGAGCAGTTGCCATACCAGGCTGCGATGCAGCCTGATAGGATGCTTTCTATAATGCATCTGTAAAAGTTGGTACGGGTTAATGTGGACATGCCGAATTTCCTTAGTTTCCTGAGGAAGTATAGGCGCTGTTTAGGGGCAGCAGGGTAGCATGGTGGTTAGCATAAATGCTTCACAGCTCCAGGGTCCCAGGTTCGATTCCCGGCTGGGTCACTGTCTGTGTGGAGTCTGCACGTCCTCCCCATGTGTGCGTGGGTTACCTCCGGGTGCTCAGGTTTCCTCCCACAGTCCAAAGATGTGCGGGTTAGGTGGATTGGCCATGCTAAATTGCCCGTAGTGTAAAGTAAGGTTAAGGGGGGGGGGGGGGGGGGGGGTTGTTGGGTTACGGGTATAGGGTAGATACGTGGGTTTGAGTAGGGTGATCATGGCTCGGCACAACATTGAGGGCCGAAGGGCCTGTTCTGTGCTGTACTGTTCTATGTTCTATGTTGTGCTTTCTTGGTGATAGTGTCAACGTGAGTGGACCAGGACAGATTTTTGGTGATGTGCACCCCTAGGAATTTGAATCTGCTAACCATCTCCACCTCGGCCCCGTTGATGCTGACAGGGGTGTGTACAGTACTTTGCTTCCTGAAGTCGATGACCAGCTCTTTAGCTTTGCTGGTATTGAGGGAAAGATTGTTGTCGTTACACCACTCCACTAGGTTCTCTATCTCCCTCCTGTATTCTGACTCGTTGTTATTCGAGATCCGGCCCACTATGGTCGTATCGTCAGCAAACTTGTAGATGGAGTTGGAACCAAGTTTTGCCACGCAGTCGTGTGTGTACAGGGAGTAGAGTAGGGGGCTAAGTACGCAGCCTTGCGGGGCACCGGTATTGAGGACTATTGTGGAGGAGGTGTTGCTGTTCATTCTTACTGATTGTGGTCTGTTGGTCAGAAAGTCAAGGATCCAGTTGCAGAGTGGAGAGCCAAGTCCTAGGTTTTGGAGCTTTCTGTGTGTTTGCTGCTTTCTCCTGCTAGTGGCTGCAGATGCCTGGAGGCTGCTGTTGCTGTTTCCTTCTTTTTCTGGAGCCGGAAAGAAGGACAGTTTTTTCTAAGATACCTGGTTCCTGGAACACCGAACTCAGGGGGATGTATGAGTCCAGAAGGCAATTTGTTTTGAAGTGAGAAGATACTGCAGGACCTGGTATGCAAAATTGAGCCAATTGGGCCACCTGATGACGCCGTTGTAGAATACTTCGCAGAAGTATCCCCAGTGTGGCAGCACGGTAGCATGGTGGTTAGCATAAATGCTTCACAGCTCCAGGGTCCCAGGTTGAGTTCCCGGCTGGGTCACTGTCTCTGCAGAGTCTGCACGTCCTCCCCGTGTGTGCGTGGGTTTCCTCCGGGTGCTCCGGTTTCCTCCCACAGTCCAAAGATGTGCGGGTTAGGTGGATTGGCCATGCTAAATTGCCCGTAGTGTCCTAAAAAGTAAGGTTAAGGGGGGGTTGTTTGGGTTACGGGTATAGGGTGGCTACGTGGGTTTGAGTAGGGTGATCATTGCTCGGCACAACATCGAGGGCCGAAGGGCCTGTTCTGTGTTGTACCGTTCTATGTAATTGCTGATGCTTTTGTTGCACATGCGGTTACTGCTGCATGCAACTGGCATGTCTCCACGGGTTGAACACATTGGAAGTGAAGGATGTTAAACTGCATCTTGAGTGCCAGTGGAATATGTGGATGCCAGGATTTGGGTCCGGTAAGATTCCGGTGGGAGGGCCTGTGGCTTATGGATGGAGAATGACGCTGACACGTGGAACAAGTAACACAATGAGGGACTGATCATTTCTATGACAAGTTCTGGACATGATGATACATTCTCAGGCATATCCTCCGTTTCTGTTGAGGAACCTGTGAGGGGTGAGAGCATGTGTTGGTTTTTTATGAAAATTAGCTGTTATAGCTTTGCATTGGTACCAATATTTCTCAAGTGGTATCTCGTGAGCACATGTGCCATGATCAGACGATGATTATTGTATCACATTTCAATCAAACTTTGAAGCCCATTTACTTGAACTCTGGAAGCATGAGCAAGAAGCTGAATCAACAATCAAACACTGAAGAGCTGGGTTTCAGCACTGGGGATATTGTCATGACCATCGGGCAGGGCACCTGAGCACGATCGCCCTCATGTTCCCGGTTGGGTTCTGGGGTCCACGGGTCCCTGCTGTGGTCAGGGGTGAGTGTGCAGAGCAAGGTGTTCCAGCACGACTAGCTTGGTGTACTCTTAGAGAAGGCAAGACACGAAGGGTGGGGAAGGCTTGGGGGATTTGAGGCTCCCGAGGTGACTGTCGGTCTCCTTTTCCAATTCCTGACAGATACAACAATATGGCTGGTGTTGTTGGTCCTGCAGAGGCAGCCCTCATGGTGCTGGTGGCAGTCCAGGTGGCCAGATGCCGGTGAAGGCGGCAGCAGCGTCGATATAGACTGGTGGCAGCACACCATCTGCACTTGAAGATCCGGCTGCTTTGTCTGTCGGCTCATTCACCCCCCCCCCCCTCCCAATTAGAACATAGAACATAGAACAGTACAGCACAGAACAGGCCCTTCGGCCCTCGATGTTGTGCCGAGCCATGATCACCCTACTCAAACCCACTATCCACCCTATACCCGTAACCCAACAACCCCCCCTTAACCTTACTTTTTAGGACACTACGGGCAATTTAGCATGGCCAATCCACCTAACCCGCACATCTTTAGACTGTGGGAGGAAACCAGAGTACCCGGAGGAAACCCACGCACACACGGGGAGGACATGCAGACTCCACACAGACAGTGACCCAGCCGGGAATTGAACCTGGGACCCTGGAGCTGTGAAGCATTTATGCTAACCACCATGCTACCATGCTGCCCCTAATTCTCTTCCTTCACACCCATTTCCCTCCTTCCAAACCCCATCCTTCATTCCCCCCCCCCCCCTGTCTGACAACCTTGTTCCGCCATCTAAGGGTCTGTGTAACATCACTCCAGGATGATGGGCCCGTGTCAGCACTGTCAGTGGGTCAATGTACAAGGCAGGAGACTGATGATCACTCTCTGAGGTTAGCTCTGGTGCTTCTCGGTTTCTGTGAAAGTCTAACTCCTGTCTTTCTGCTGACAGTGCGCTCACATCCATCTCTGAACAGGGTCTGCAATGGACACGTTTGATCTTGGACCACTGTGCCTGGCGGTGGGTGTGGCGAAGCATAGGCCAAAGGGGGTGGGGTTTCAGGCAGGCCCATTGTGAAGATTAACATGACAGAGGCCTTACATGTATCAGATGTAACATGTTTTAATTGTGACATTTGACATTTCTATTCCCCCTAGCTACAAATAGTGCCCCCTCCCCCCCCCCCCCCCCCCCTCCACCCTAGTGCCCACTCAGTGATCCTCTCTCTTCTTGATCTTTTGTGGTCTACTGCTATGTCTAGGTGTGGCCCCAGGATGCACATCAGAGATGGAGGCAGCCTGATACTTTCCACGCTCTGTGGCCTTTGATGCCATTGCCGCATGTTCTCTGGAGGGCCAGGAGCTTGGCAGAAAGGGGGGGGGGGGGTTGGGAAGAACTGGAGACCACCGTTGTCTGCTTGGTGGCAGGCCCTAGGTTGGCCTCCAGCGCTTTCTCCTCCCTGAAGGTGCCCGTAGGTGGGGTGTTGTCTGACATGAACAACTCACTTGAGACAGATCATCTGGGTGAAGCAGCGCAGGCCAATCTCACTGCCGGTGACTGCTCTCTCCTCGGGGGGTGGGTGGAGCGGGGGGGGGGGGGGGGGGGGGGGGAGATGTCTATCCTGTCTCACATCATCGACCTTGTGAAGCCTGGCCAGTTTGACATCTCCAAAGTGAGGAGCAGGTTATTATGCTTGTGTGTTGACTGGGAGTGGATGGTGAGGGAGCATTTAAAAGCAGCTCAGCCTTATCAGCGCGATGCTGAGGCGAATCTGACGAAGCAGACGGCGAGACAGCCAGTAATGGCGAGAAGCTCATGGGCTCCCATTTGCGCCACTAAGTGACGTTAAATATGGGCTTCCATCTCACCAATGTGGCTCTCGGGAAACACCCTGCTAATGCTGCCCAAAACAACACTGCAAAATCTTTATGTTAAATCATGCTCGGTGCCTTTGACAAAGGGTATGTATCCCCTTTCTTGGTTCCCGAGATGATTGTATATTTCATTCATTAAGAATTGAAAGGCTGATTGTCCTTTATCCCAACAGATGAACTGGCTTTGGTTGGCCAGGCTTGGATCATGAAATGCGGATGTCTTTGAATTGGGTCGCTGCAGCCCAAGGGGATCATTAATGTCTCTTTTGAGATAACGAGGCACAACTTTCTCCGATACTGCCATGGTGGCTGCTTTTGTTCAGTGACACAGACAATCATCTTAAAAGTTCTTTGTCCAGATTTTAGAAAAATAGAGTGAAAGGTCTTATTTCCCCTGGCTGATACCAAAGCAAAGATGATAGATGATTTGGAGTTGGGGACCAAGGGCAATGTGTCCAAGTTTGCAGACGACACTAAGATGAGCGGTAAAGCAAAAAGTGCAGAGGATACCGGAAGTCTGCAGAAGGATCTGGATAGGTTAAGTGAATGGGCTAGGGTCTGGCAGATGGAATACAATGTTGACAAATGTGAGGTTATCCATTTTGGTAGGAATAATAGCAAAAGGGATTATTATTTAAATGATCAAATGTTAAAACATGCTGCTGTGCAGAGAGACCTGGGTGTGCTCGTGCATGAGTCGCAAATCGTTGGTTTACAGGTGCAACAGGTGATTAAGAAAGCGAATGGAATTTTGTCCTTCATTGCTGGAGGGATGGAGTTTAAGACTAGGGAGATTATGCTACAATTGTATAAGGTGTTAGTGAGGCCACACCTGGAGTATTGTGTTCAGTTTTGGTCGTTTTACCTGAGAAAGGAAGTGCTAATGCTGGAGGGTGTGCAGAGGAGATTCACTAGGTTAATCCCAGAGCTGAAGGGGTTGCATTACGAGGAGAGGTTGAGTAGACTGGGACTGTACTCGTTGGAATTTAGAAGGATGAGGGGGGATCTTATAGAAACGTATAAAATTATGAAGGGAATAGATAGGATAGATGCGGGCAGGTTGTTTCCACTGGCGGGTGAAAGCAGAACTAGGGGGCATAGCCTCAAAATAAGGGGAAGTAGATTTAGGACTGGGTTTAGGAGGAACTTCTTCACCCAAAGGGTTGTGAATCTATGGAATTCCTTGCCCAGTGAAGCAGCTGAGGCTCCTTCATTTAATGTTTTTAAGATAAAGATAGATAGTTTTTTGAGGAATAAAGGGATTAAGGGTTATGGTGTTCGGGTACATTATCTTGACTGCGTTAACTTGCCCTGATTTCCTTTAAAATCTTTCATGAACAAAATCTATCACTTTCAGTCTTAATTTTGATTCACCCACCTTTGGAGACAGTGGAATTGTGGACGAAGGTGAGGTGAACCAAAGAGTATCAGAATTCCATATATTTTGTATAAAAATCAATCATGATTTCTCTCGAATGGCTTATAGCAGATTTGAGTCTCCCTATCCTCCTTATGGATTTGCCTACCAGAGGAAAGAGTAACATTTAAATAGCTCAATTTGAGCATCCTACAAAATCAACAACAATAATAACTGGTTTAATATGGCACCTTTTAACATAACAAAATCCTCCGAGATGCTTCACAGGAACATTCCATAGAATCCCTACAGTACAGAAGGAAGCCAATTGGCACATTTGCACTGACCCTTCAAAAGAGTACTCTACCTTGGCCCACTTCCCCACCCTATCCCTGGAACCCTGTACATTTATCGTGCCAAATCCACCTAACGTGTACACCTTTGGACGGGTGGGAGGAAACTGGAACATAGAACATAGAACATAGAACGATACAGCGCAGTACAGGCCCTTCGGCCCTCGATGTTGCACCGACATGGAAAAAATCTAAAGGCCATCTAACCTACACTATGCCCTTATCATCCATATGCTTATCCAATAAATTTTTAAATGCCCTCAATGTTGGCGAGTTCACTACTGTTGCAGGTAGGGCATTCCATGGCCTCACCACTCTTTGCGTAAAAAACCCACCTCTGACCTCTGTCCTATATCTATTACCCCTCAATTTAAGGCTATGTCCCCTCGTGCTAGCCATCTCCATCCGCGGGAGAAGGCTCTCCCTGTCCACCCTATCTAACCCTCTGATCATTTTGTATGCCTCTATTAAGTCACCTCTTAACCTTCTTCTCTCTAACGAAAACAACCTCAAGTCCATCAGCCTTTCCTCATAAGATTTTCCCTCCATACCAGGCAACATCCTGGTAAATCTCCTCTGCACCCGTTCCAAAGCTTCCACGTCCTTCCTATAATGAGGCGACCAGAACTGTACGCAATACTCCAAATGCGGCCGTACTAGAGTTTTGTACAACTGCAACATGACCTCGTGGCTCCGGAACTCAATCCCTCTACCAATAAAGGCCAAGTAAGAAGTCTTACAACACCAGGTTAAAGTCCAACAGGTTTGTTTCAAACACGAGCTTTCGGAGCACGGCTCCTTCTTCAGGTGAATGGAAAGGCTTGTTCCAGAAATGTTTATATAGACACAGTCAGAGATGCCCCGGAATGCGAGCACCTGCAGGCAATCAAATCATCAAAGATGCAGAGAGAGGTAACTCCAGGTTAAAGAGGTGTGAATTGTCCCAAGCCAGTTCAGTCGGTAGGCCTCTGCAAGTCCAGGCTTGTTGGTGGGGGCCGAATGTAATGCGACATGAATCCCAGATCCCGGTTGAGTCCGATTCACACCTCTTTAACCTGGAGTTACCTCTCTCTGCATCTTTGATGATTTGATTGCCTGCAGGTGCTCGCATTCCGGGGCATCTCTGACTGTGTCTATATAAACATTTCTGGAACAAGCCTTTCCATTCACCTGAAGAAGGAGCCGTGCTCCGAAAGCTCGTGTTTGAAACAAACCTGTTGGACTTTAACCTGGTGTTGTAAGACTTCTTACTGTGCTCACCCCAGTCCAACGCCGGCATCTCCACATCATAATAAAGGCCAACACACCATAGGCCTTCTTCACAACCCTATCAACCTGGGTGGCAACTTTCAGGGATCTATGTACATGGACACCGAGATCCCTCTGCTCATCCACACTACCAAGAATTTTACCATTAGCCAAATATTCCGCATTTCTGTTATTCTTTCCAAAGTGAATCACCTCACACTTCTCCACATTAAACTCCATTTGCCACCTCTCAGCCCAGCTCTGCAGCTTATCTATGTCCCTCTGTAACCTGCAACATCCTTCCGCACTGTCTACAACTCCACCGACTTTAGTGTCATCTGCAAATTTACTCACCCATCCTTCTGCGCCCTCCTCTAGGTCATTTATAAAAATGACAAACAGCAACGGCCCCAGAACAGATCCTTGTGGTACGCCACTCGTAACTGAACTCCATTCTGAACATTTCCCATCAACTACCACTCTCTGTCTTCTTTCAACTAGCCAATTTCTGATCCACATCTCTAAATCACCCTCAATCCCCAGCCTCCGTATTTTCTGCAATAGACGACCGTGGGGAACCTTATCAAACGCTTTACTGAAATCCATATACACCACATCAACTGCTCTACCCTCGTCTACCTGTTCAGTCACCTTCTCAAAGAACTCGATAAGGTTTGTGAGGCATGACCTACCCTTCACAAAACCATGCTGACTGTCCCTAATCATATTATTCCTATCTAGATGATTATAAATCGTATCTTTTATAATCCTCTCCAAGACTTTACCCACCACAGATGTTAGGCTCACCGACCTATAGTTACCGGGGTTATCTCTACTCCCCTTCTTGAACAAAGGGACCACATTTGCTATCCTCCAGTCCTCTGGCACTATTCCTGTAGCCAACGATGACCTAAAAATCAAAGCCAAAGGCTCAGCAATCTCTTCCCTGGCTTCCCAGAGAATCCTAGGATAAATCCCATCTGGCCCCGGGGACTTATCTATTTTCACTTTGTCCAGAATTGCCAACACTTCTTCCCTACGCACATCAATGCCATCTATTCTAATAGCCTGGGTCTCAGCATTCTCCTCCACAATATTATTTTTTTCTTGAGTGAATACTGACGAAAAGTATTCATTTAGTATCTCGCTTATCTCCTCAGCCTCCACACACAACTTCCCACCACTGTCCTTGACTGGCCCTACTCTTACCCTAGTCATTCTTTTATTCCTGACATACCTATAGAAAGCTTTTGGGTTTTCCTTGATCCTACCTGCCAAAGACTTCTCATGTCCCCTCCTTGCTCGTCTCAGCTCTCTCTTTAGATCCTTCCTCGCTTCCTTGTAACTATCAAGCGCCCCAACTGAAACTTCACGCCTCATCTTCACATAGGCCTCCTTCTTCCTCTTAACAAGAGATTCCACTTCTTTGGTAAACCACGGTTCCCTCGCTCGACCCCTTCCTCCCTGCCTGACTGGTACGTACTTATCAAGAACATGCAATAGCTGTTCCTTGAACAAGCTCCACATATCCAGTGTGCCCAACCCTTGCAGCCTACTTCTCCAACCAACACATCCTAAGTCATGTCTAATGGCATCATAATTGCCCTTCCCCCAGCTATAACTCTTGCCCTGCGGGGTATACTTATCCCTTTCCATCACTAATGTAAAGGTCACCGAATTGTGGTCACTGTTTCCAAAGTGCTCACCTACCTCCAGATCTAACACCTGGCCTGGTTCATTACCCAAAACCAAATCCAATGTGGCCTCGCCTCTTGTTGGCCTGTCAACATATTGTGTCAGGAAACCCTCCTGCACACATTGTACAAAGAATGACCCATCTAATGTACTCGAACTATATCTTTTCCAGTCAATATTTGGAAAGTTAAAGTCTCCCATAACAACTACCCTGTTACTTTCGCTCTTTTCCAGAATCATCTTCGCCATCCTTTCCTCTACATCCCTAGAACTATTAGGTGGCCTATAGAAAACTCCCAACAGGGTGACCTCTCCTTTCCTGTTTCTAACCTCAGCCCATACTACCTCAGAAGAAGAGTCCCCATCTAGCATCCTTTCCACCACCGTAATACTGTCCTTGACTAGCAGCGCCACACCTCCCCCTCTTTTGCCCCCTTCTCTGAGCTTACTAAAACACCTAAACCCCGGAACCTGCAACAACCATTCCTGTCCCTGCTCTATCCATGTCTCTGAAATGGCCACAACATCGAAGTCCCAGGTACCAACCCATGCTGCCAGTTCCCCTACCTTATTTCGTATACTCCTGGCATTGAAGTAGACACACTTCAAACCACCTACCTGAACACTGGCACCTTCCTGCGAAGTCAAATCTGTGCTCCTGACCTCTATACTCTCAATCTCCCGTACCCCAAAACTACAATCCAAGTTCCCATGCCCCTGCTGAATTAGTTTAAACCCCCCCAAAGAGCACTAACAAATCTCCCCCCCAGGATATTGGTGCCCCTCAGGTTCAGATGTAGACCATCCTGTCTATAGAGGTCCCACCTTCCCCAGAAAGAGCCCCAGTTATCCAGAAATCTGAATCCCTCCCGCCTGCACCATCCCTGTAGCCACGTGTTTAATTGCTCTCTCTCCCTATTCCTCATCTCACTATCACGTGGCACGGGCAACAACCCAGAGATAACAACTCTGTTTGTTCTCGCTCTGAGCTTCCATCCTAGCTCCCTAAAGGCCTGCCTGACATCCTTGTCCCCTTTCCTACCTATGTCGTTAGTGCCAATGTGGACTACGACTTGGGGCTGCTCCCCCTCCCCCTTAAGGACCCGGAAAACACGATCCGAGACATCACGTACCCTTGCACCTGGGAGGCAACATACCAAACGTGAGTCTCTCTCGCTCCCACAAAATCTCCTATCTGTGCCCCTGACTATTGAGTCCCCAATTACTAATGTTCTACTCCTTTCCCCCCTTCCCTTCTGAGCAACAGGGACAGACTCCGTGCCAGAGGCCCGTACCCCATGGCTTACCCCTGGTAAGTCGTCCCCCCCACAAGTATCCAAAACGGTATACTTGTTTCTCAGGGGAACGACCGCAGGGGGTCCCTGCACTGACTGCTTCTTCCCAGTCCCTCTTACAGTTACCCATCTATCTCCAGTCTTTGGTGTAACTACTTCCCTGAAGATCCGAATGATCCGAAGTTCATCCAGCTCAAGCTCCAGGTCCCTAACACGGTTTTTGAGGAGCTGGAGTTGGGTGCACTTCCCACAGATGAAATCAGCAGGGACGCTGACGGCGTCCCTCACCTCAAACATTCTGCAGGAGGAGCATTGTACTGCCTTCCCTGACATCACCTCTAGATTTAAAAAAAAACAAGAAAAAGAAAAAGAAAGGAAGAGCTTACCTGATATTACTTCAAACCCTGCTCCCGCTGAAAGGTAAGCAAATTTAAAGGCACTCACTCACCTTCACGACAGGCCCCTGCTCCCGCTTCCCAACCACTGTGGGGTGGGGGGGTTGGTTAGAGAAGGAGGTAGGGTGGGAAACACTCACAAAGTGTTTCGGGTTTAACTGTCACTTGCCAACAGCCTCTCCACAAACCACCTTCAACTTAGGCTGACCGCACTGCACGTATGCAAATTTCCCCAGAACAGCTGATCAGTAGCTCTGCTCTGCTGCCCTCTGCTGGATGATTGCCTTCACTCAAACTCCTCGGGTCTTCTTCGCAGATTCACCTTCAACTTAGGCTGACCGCACTGCACGTATGCAAATTTCCCCAGAACAGCTGATCAGTAGCTCTGCTCTGCTGCCCTCTGCTGGATCCGGAGTACCCGGAGGAAACCCACACAGACATGGGGAGAAAGTGCAAACTCCACACAGTCACCCAGACAACAGGAATTGAACCTGGCATTGTGAGGCAACATTGCTAAACACTGTCACCATGCTAGTGCCATTATAAAACAAAATGTGACACAGAGACACATAAGGAGATAGTAGGTCAGATTATCAAAAGCTGGAGCAAAAAGGAGGTTTTAAGAAGTGTTTTGAATGGGGAAGGCGAGGAGAGGTATCAGGATGGAAATTTAGAGATTGGGTCCTAGGCATGTCAGTCTTCCCAACTTTCAACTCCCTAAAGGGAAAACAAATTTATGCATGATTTTTTTATAATTCATATCAGTTTTTAATTCTTTCTATCATTCTGGTCAATCCGCCTTGCACCCCTGTCAAGGCCAATGTATTCTCCCTGAGATCTGGAGCACAAAACTGAACACAAAACTGAAAATGGCATCTGACCAAAGCTTCATATCTGAAGCATAACTTTCTCCTTCTGAATGTTAACCACTTTGAGTTTGAATAGCGTTTTTATGTCCTAATAGTTTGTCGGTGACCTTTGCACATGGACATCTGAATTCCTTTGTTCCTCACACTTCCTACTTTAACCTTTTAGAAAAGTGGAAGACCTCAAACTTCTTCACATTGAACTCTATCTACCAGCTTTAGACACTCAATTAATTTATGTCCTTTTACAACTTTCTGATCCCAGCCACAATTTATTGTGCATTTTAACTTGGTATTACCTGTGAAAATTAAATGTTGAACTTCCAGTTTCATTATCCATGTCACCGATTTTATTTATTTCGATATTTTCTTGGTGTGTGTGCAGGTATGAGTTTCTCTAACTCCTACTTTGTTTTCAGTCTTAGAATGGGGTGTCTCTAAGCACAATTGTTCCTTTACTTACTACATTTACTTACTGTTCGTTTTATCGAAATTTGAGTTGGCTTTTGCTCTTTATCTCATTATATTGAAATTTTATCTTCAAAAATAGATTTTTAAATATCAATTCGCTTTGAGATAATATGAGTTAAACAACCTCCAATTAAGAGAAAAATGGCAGTACAGTTTTTTAGGCAAAACTTTGCTTGGTTGTTCTGTAATTTGTTTATGAGATTGGTGAAAAGATAAATTTGGAATTGCAAATGTTCAGGAAGTTAAAATGATGGATTTACCACAGGTAAAGTTGGTAAATCCAGTTTTTATTGCTGGTATAAACAAATCATTGGCTGCGATTCTCCGGCCTTTTTGCACTTTCGCGCAAGTGCAATGAGGCCGGTGAACAGCGGGAGAGGCGAAAAATGAGATCCACGCCGGGCGCCAAATAGTTTGTGAAGCAACCGGCCCGCTTCCGTAGGTGAAAATGGGATCTTGCCGTAGCGTGGCAAGAAACCAATTATCACCACTTAAATCCCACTTCCATATAATCAACGAGAGTGACCCCATAACCAATGGCCTCCCGCCATTTAGCGTCCTCCGCAGCAAGTTAGTACTCCTTTTGGTGCCTATTAGTACTCCTTTTGAACCTGGCAAAAGGGCTTCTGTGGGGAGCTGAGTAGGTGAGTATCCATCTTTGCTCAAAGGCAAATAGACCAGGAGTGGGAGTACCTGGAGAAATGGGCCAAGGGTCTGGGGGTCTGCCTGCATTGCAGAGGCAAGTGACAGAGGCATCATAATGATTGTGCAAAAAGGGGTTTAATGTGCTGTACAATACCCCACCCCTGGTGGTTCTGTCAGGTGTCCTATGGGAACTCTGGGGCCGGAGGGGCCCGGCTCACTTGTCGATGGCACATGCACAGTCGTGCCACCCTGTCCCGTGTACTGACCCCGAGACATGGCCTCTTCAGAGGGGTGGAACACGGGGGAGCTGGTGCTCACCGACCGGGTTGGCACTCACAACCCCCTCCTCCTGGTCGGTGTCCAGAGGACCTTGGGGTTCAGCTTGGGATGGAGGGGCCCCGGTTACCCCTGCATCCTCTGGCACTGCCAGCTCCCTAATATCTGCACAGTGGTGTTGACGCCCTCGGCGATGCTCCTGAGTGACTGGGACATGCTCTGCAGCGCCTTGGCAATGCCCACCTGGACTGGGACAAGCTCTGCAGTGCCTCGGCCATGCCCATCTAAGAGCAGGACATGTCCCACTGAATCTCATCAAGGTGGGCCTGGTACTGGGTGACATCCACCAGCGAGTCGGACATTCTGTCGAGACCCTGAGCCATAGCCATCACCAACTGCGTGATGCTTTGGACACTTTCACTCATGGTGTTGACATCATGCACCAGGTTTGCCACTGCGGACGCCGCCCGAGCAGTGTTGGCCTCGGTGCCACTTATTGCCGGTGCCATCTCCTGTGCCCATAGCCTCTGGGACTCCTCCAAGCTGCTATGGATACATAAAGACATAGAGGATAGGAGCAGGAGGAGGCCTTTTGGCCCTTCGAGCCTGCTCTGCTATTCATCACGATCATGGCTGATCATCCAACTCAATAGCCTAATCCTGCTTTCTCCCCATAGCCTTTGATCCCATTCTCCCCAAGTGCTATATCCAGCCACCTCTTGAAGATATTCAAAGTTTTAGCATCAACTACTTCCTGTGGCAATGTATTTCACAGGCTCACCACTCTTTGTGTGAAGAAGTGTCTCCTTATCTCTGTCCGAAATGGCTTACTCTGAATCCTCAGGCTGTTTCCCCTGGTTCTGGACACATGTATCATTGGTAACATCTTCCCTGCATCTACGCTGTCTAGTCCTGTTAGAATTTCATAAGTCTCTGTGAGATCTCCTCTCATTCTTCTGAACTCCAGCTAGAACAATCCCAACTAAGTCAACCTTTCCTCATATCACAGTCCCGCCATCCCTGGAATCAGGCTGGTAAACCTTCTCTGCACTTCCTCGAGAGCAAAACATCCTTCCTCAGAGAAGGAGACCAAACTGCACACAGTGCTCCAAGTGTGGCCTCACCAAGGCCCTGTACAATTGCAGCAACACATCCCTGCTTCTATACTCGAAACCTCTTGCAATGAAGGCCAACATACCATTAGCCTTCTTTACCGCCTGCTGCACCTGCATGCTTACCTTCAGCGAATGGTGCACAAGGACACCCAGGTCCCGCTGCACACTCCCCTCTCCCAATTTACAACCATTCAGGTAGTAATCTGCCTTCCTGTTTTTGCTTCCAAAATGAATAACGTGACACTTATCCAAATTATACTGCATCTGCCATTGGTTTGCCCACTCGCCCAACCTGTCCAGATCTTGCTGCAGGATCTCTGAATCCTAGTCATAATTTACCCTCCCACCTAATTTGGTATCATCTGCAAACTTAGAGATGTTACATTTTGTTCCCTCAGCCAAATCATCAATATATCGTCCAAAGATGTGCGGGTTAGGTGGATTGGCCATGCTAAATTGCCCGTAGTGTCCTAAAAAGTAAGGGGGGGGTTTGTTGGGTTACGGGTATCGGGTGTGTTTGAGTAGGGTGATCATTGCTCGGCACAACATCGAGGGCCGAAGGGCCTGTTCTGTGCTGTACTGTTCTATGTTCTATATATTGTGAATAGCTGGGGTTCCAGCACCGATCCCTGTGATATCCCACTGGTTACTGCCCACCAATTTGAAAAGGACCCATTAATCCCTACTCTTTGTTTCCTCTCTGCCAGCCAGTTTTCTATCCACCTCAATACATTTCCCCCAATCCCATGCGCTTTAATTTTGCACAATAATCTTTAATGCAGGACTTTGTCAAACGCCTTCTGAAAGTCCAAATATACCACTTTGATTGGCTTCCCCTTGTTGATTTTACTGGTTACCTCTTCAAAGAATTCCAACAGATTTGTCAAGCATGAATTTCCCTTCATAAATCCATGCTGACTCTGACTGATCCTGCCACTGCTTTCTAAATGTTCCGTTATAAAGCCCTTGATAATGGATTCAAGCATTTTCCCCACTACTGATGTTAGGCTTGTTGGTCTATAATTCCCTGCTTTCTCTCTACCTCCCTTTTTGAATATCGGAGTGACGTGAGCTACCCTCCAATCTGCAGGGAACGTTCCAGGGTCTATAGAATCCTGGAAGATGACCATCAATGCATCCACTATTTCCAGAGCCACCTCCTTAAGCACTCTGGGATGCAGATTCTCAGGCCCTGGGGATTTATCCACCTTCAATCCCATCAGTTTTCCCAGCACCATTTCTCTACTAATGTTGATCTCCCTCAGTTCTTCCCTCTCACTAAACCTTTCATTCTCCAACATTTCTGGGATCTGATTTGTGTCCTCATTTGTGAAGACAGAACCAAAGTATGTATTTAATTGCTCAGCCATTTCTTTGTCCCTTGTTCTGCATTGCCCTGTTTCTGTCTGTAGTGGGCCTACATTTCGCTTTACCAATCTCTTTCTCTTCACATATCTGTAGAAACTCTTAGTGTCAGTCTTTATGTTCCCTGCAAGCTTCCTTTCGTACTGTGCTTTCCCCTTCTTAATCAATCCTTTCGTCCTTCTTTGCAGAATTCTAAACTGCTCCCAATCCTCAGACCTATTATTTTTCTGGGCTAATCTGTATGCTTCTTCATTTGATCGGATGCTATTTCTAATTTCCTTTGTAAACTATGGATTGGCCCGCTTATCCCCTTTGCTTTTGTGCCAGACAGGAATGAACAGTTGCTGTCATTCCTCCATGCGTTCCTTGAATGTTTGCCATTGTCTATCCACTGTCCCCTTTAAGTAACTCTCCTCAATCTATCAAGGCCAACTCACGCCTCATATCCTCATTGTTCCCTGTATCAACATTCAGCACCCTCGTCTCCGAATCAACTACTTCCCTCTCCATCTTGATAAAAGATTCTATCATGTTATGGTCGCTCATCCCCAAGTGTCTCGTTCAGCCAGATTGGCAATGATTCCATTCTCATTACACAGTACCCAGTATAAGATGGCCTGCTCTCTAGTTGGTTCCTCCACATATCGGTCAAGGAAACCATCCCGTATACACTCCAGGAATTCCTCCTCTACGGCATTGTGGCTAATTTGATTTCCCCAATCTATGTGAAGATTAAAATCACCCATAATCACCGATATTCCCTTATTGCATGCATCACTAATTTCTTGTTTAATGCCATTCCCAACCCCACCTGGATCTGCTGGAGTGACACTGACATTTGCCTCTGAATGTACTGGTCACTTCCTATGATCTCCATCAGCTCCGGAGGTAACCCACTTCAGAGGCTCAGCATCAGGCTGTGACCCGTGGCTGAGATCCAGCAGCCCTTCGACTGCTGTCTCGCCTGGGGATTCCTGCCTCCACCTAATGTGCACCATCAGCAGAGCGGTGCTCACCAGATTGTGCCCTAGACGCCTGTGAATATTTCCCATCAAGGTGTGTGTATCTGTGGTGGCACTTGAAGGCTAGTCCTCCTGGTCACACCCCCGAGCTGACGGCTGCCACCACCTCGTCCCAGGCAGCATTGGCTTCCTTGTCGCTTACCCTCTGGCCCTCGGGGCGAACAGGACATCCCTTCTGGCCTAATCCCATAATCACCACATTTAGCGCCTGTTCGGGTACATTGAGGAAGAATTCAGAATGTCCAATTCACCCAACCAGCATATCTTTGGGACTGTGGAAGGAAACCGGAACACCCGGAGGAAACCCACGCAGACACGAGGAGAACGTGCAGGCTCCGCACAGGCAGTGACCCAGCGGGGAATCTAACCCGGGTCCCTGTGAGGCAACCATGAAAAGTAGGGTGGTTGGGGGAGGTCAGGTGGAGATGGGTTGGAGGTGGAGGAGGCTGACTTACTGAAATCTGTATTGGTAAGATTGAGAAGCTAGCAAAGCCAATGGGGAGAAGAATCAATGCCTTTCTCTATTGCCAGGGTGAGATTTATCTCAGGAAAACTGACTTTTAGAGCTGAACTGTTCAAATGAATACAACTATTTTTTTTGTACAGCCAAATGCACAAAGGCTGCAGTTTATCAGAATGAATAGTGACTGTCTGAGAAATTAAGTGAAACTTGATGGGCCTGTTATGTTGTTACATAGACTTCTAAGTGATACCACAGTCAGGCTCTTGCATTCAATTTATTGTTCATGGCAGTTTATTTAAAGAGCAGCAAAACAGGATTAACTGGCAGATTAATGAACAATAGTCCTATTAGAGTTGTGAGATTGCTCATCTCTTGAGCTCTTATTCAAAGTTTATATAGATGCAGACCCCTGGAACAATTCCACCTGACGATCTGTTGGAGCAAATCTTGAAAATTACATTTTTAGCAGGTCCTCAGGAAGTTTCCGTGGCGCCCCGGCCAGTTCTGGCATAACTTTTGTTGGCCGGATTTGGCTGCTTGCCATTTTGTTTTTGTTTTCTCTCCATTCTTAGTTGTTCCTCCTCAATGGGATTGACCATCATGCATTCAAACGAGAGGTTTTAAAATGTCCAACATCTGAATGTAGAACAAATAAGCAAAATGTAACCTAGCCCTCTTTCCCCAGCAAATTCTAGCCTAAAACATCAACATTTCTGTCAACAGGTTTGGGTGTTTCCTCTTGAATTTGTCTGAAACAGGTGGAATTACTGTTGAAAACACTTTCAAAACAGTCCTTGCTGAATTCGAGGACATCGACTAGGGGCTTTTCACAGTAACTTCATTGAAGTCTACTCGTGACAATAAGCGATTTTCATTTCATTTCATCTGCCAGGGCAATGGGACGAGTACAGCCCTCAGTGATGTTAGAAATGTAAAATTTGCTCGTGCTCTCGGCCTTTATCCAGCACAAAATGGTGCATGTGTTAATGTCAGAGATTGGCTGTAACGCCTTCTGTGGTTATTCTCATGTTAGGAATGGTGAGATAGTTAGGCTAATTAGAGGCTCTAATTGTATACCCCTGGAATTGTAGCCTTTCATCAATAGGCAATTTCAGAAAAGGCAGGAAAAAAATCAAATTAAAACTCAATTAAACTTTGAAAAGTATCGTTTTTACCATCCCATGGAATAGCTGTGGTTAAACTTTAGTACAAATCCTTTGTGCACAGTGCACAATTGAAAATCCTGAGAGAACATTAATTTTTCCTTCAAGAACTTCAATTAAAATCACACAACTGTGATCTATTGCATTCGTAACATTTTTGAAAGAGCCTGTCTTCCAATCTCTGAACCATTAATTATCTCTTATTCTCAAAGTAAAGGCTGCCTCTTTTTCCTCATCTACTTATTGCCTTTTGGCAATAACATCTGTATTTTTGGGTGTAATCATGTGGTTGCCAGATGTAGGTTTGGGACAACTCGTGTCTCCTCTTTTAAGGAGGGCGGCCGCATCTTGTGCCAACTCAGACACTTGACAGGTCAGCAATTCCCTCGGGATCAAGCATTCCGGGAGCAGAAATGCTGTGTGCCTGGAGCTGCTGGCCAATCATGTTCAGCAGCTCTTCTGTACTCTGTATGGACTTCTGCTCCCAACATCTTCAATCAACATCCTAACGTTTTAAACCCTTTTAGGATTTTGCCCCTCAACATATCTAATGTCGGGACTCACAACTTCCCTCCCCACCCAAACTCCATTCCTATAACTCTGGCTTCTTGTACATTCCTTCCCACTCCCATTACCTGATCATTAGTGGCTGTGGCTTCAGCTGCCCAAGCCCTGTGCTTTCAAACTTAACGCGGAAGCCAAAGCAGCTCCCTCTCCTTTAGAGAACTTGCTTGACCAAGTCAGCCCTTCTTATGATTTGGGGTGCCTTTCCCTGATTATGCCTCTAAGCACCATGTTATAGTCTTTATGTGTGCTGTGTAATACAGAACAAGTCTATCATGTGCTGCACTGCACTTCAGCTTTAAATTGCAAAGTTTGAAGTTATTAAAAGCAACAGCAATTCACTGGTTCAGTTCAGAGTAAACACTTGGGTGATTTGATTTTGCCTGCTTCAGGTGCTCAAGAAGCAGCTCCACCTAGCCCAAGCAAAATAAGGGTTTCTTTTGAACGGCCCTGGCAAAGCTCTGCCTTCGAAGGTAATGAAGTTCTGTACTGAAGGAGCAGAAGGTCATGATATTTTCTGGCCATGCAACTGCTGGCCCACCTTTATGGGCCGGATAAGATTTCTCTTTGCAAACATAGAAATTATTTATTTTCTGTGATGTAGGGAAGGTACAGCAGTGAAAGTGGCAAACGATGGCAAGGTGAGAGCTCCACATTTGTTATAAACTGGTTTTAAATTGCATCAGAAACCTCAGACACCTTCTAAATGACCAGAGGCAGGTTTAACTGTTTGTGAGCTGTGATGCTGTGTTGGTAGCAAAGCAGTTTAGAGAACAGGGGCGGGATTCTCCCCTACCCTGTGGGGCGGGGGGTCCCGGCAGGATGGAGCGGCGTGAACCACTCCGGCGTCGGGCCACCCCAAAGGTGCGGAATCCTCCGCAACTTTAGGGGCCAAGCCCTCACCTTTAGGGGCTAGGCCCGCGCCAGAGTGGTTTGTGCCCCGCCGGTCGGCGTGGAAGGCCTTTGGCGCCACGACTGCTGGGGCCGAAGGGACTCCGGCGGTCGGTGGAAGTCTGTGCATATGCGGGAGCGTCAGCGTCAACCCCGCGCATGCGCAGGGGGGGTTACCTCCGTGTCGGCCATCGCGGAGGCTGACATAGCCGACGCGGAGGGGAAAGAGTGCCCCCACGGCACAGGCCCGCCCGCGGATCGGTGGGCCCCGATCGCGGGCCAAGCCACCGTGGGGGGGCACCCTCCGGGGCCAGATCCACCCCCCCCCCCGGACCCCGGAGCCCGCTCACGCCACCTGGTCCCGCCGGTCAAGGAGGTGGTTTAATTCACGCCGCGGGACCGGCAGTACAGCTGCGGGACTTCGGCCCATTGCGGGCCGGAGAATCACGCCGGGGGGGTGCGCCAACCCGCCCCCGCCGACTCTCTGGTGCCGGAGAATTCAACGGCCGGCGGGGGCGGGATTCACTCCGGCGATTCTCCGACCAGGCGGGGGTCGGAGAATCCCGCCCCAGGTGACTAAAATTGGTAATATCTGCAGTTGTGTTGTGATTCTGTTTTTATTTTGGTCAACCTTTTGTATTGTCAGTTCTTATGTAAATTTACTCTTGTGTGATCTCGGTAAAGGGAATGTCTTGAACATTTGAGTTGAATATTTTAAAATGCCTTTTGTATTGACTTTTGTTTCTTTTAATGTCTATATTTAGATTATTTTACTTGAAGGTCTTTGTCTCTCCCAAAAGCCTGGGATTGAAGTTAATCATTTTGAAAACAAATTATCCTCTCTGGGAAATGGATAGAAGATGGGAGTGTGATCGGAGTGGGGTAATAGATGGAAACTTGAGTAACAGTAGAGCAAGGGCAGAGATACAGACTCTGTAATATCCCATACTGGACTTACGGGTGGAAATGATCATCTTCCCTGTGGTTCTCGCGGAGTACAAGCTCCCCCACTGAGGGGAGGGGTAACTCTATTCAGCGATGTATAAAAGGTCGGCCAGTGAGACACCGACCGTGGAGAGACCCGGTAGGGATGTACTGGACGTTGCATATAACGCAGGGGTGGGCAAACTACGGCCCGCGGGCCGCATGCGGCCCGCCAAAGGTTTTTCTGCGGCCCACCAAGTCATTAAAAAAAAAAAATGTTTTTTTTTAATTTTTTTTTTTTTTTTAATTTTTTTTTAAGGTTAATGGGGGGGGGGGCTGTTGGGTTACTTACTGGTATAGGGTGGATACGTTGACTTGAGTAGGGTGATCATTGCTCGGCACAACGTCGAGGGCCGAAGGGCCTGTTCTGTGCTGTACTGTTCTATGTTCTATATGAGGCGCCCAGAATCATAACCGGGTGAAGTAATTATTTTACTTAATATACTATGCGGCCCTTTGTGAATTGTGAATTTCTGAATGTGGCCCTTGCACGGAAAATTTTGCCCACCCCTGATATAACGTAACTGCAAATCAACCAAAGTTCTTTATTCTTACTACAGGTGGAAGGAAATGGATATTGGAATGACCTAATTCTGTTTGTTAGGATAATTAGATCAGGGCAGCATTGCAATCTCTGTTTTACAGCAACCATGGAGGAGATATTTGCTAACTGCCCCAGTTATGGCAAGGCCATTTTCTGGTGTTCCTTTCTCTGCAGCACCATGTCATGTCCCCACAATCTCCATCTCCAAAATATACATAAAAAGCTGAAATAAATTAAAGGAGAGACAGAACCAGAGTCGATGAGACAGAGAAAAGAACAGCAGCGAGGTGACTTTCGATTATAAATGTGGGTGGCCTTTATTGGGTTGATTTTCCATTGGAAGCCACACTTGCTTTACACACCAAGAGACCAAAGCTGTTTGACAGTCCTACCTCATTTGGTTATAAGTAGGTTATGAGTGTTGGTCTCCTTGTCTTGATGAATTCTCTATTTTTAAAACCAAAATTCACCTAGTTTTGAGTGACTTGCACTTATTATAAACAATCTTGCAGCTGAAACAGGCGACCATCTCAGCCACCCATGTGTAATTCTGAATAAAAGTGATGGCAGTCTTACTGGGATGGATCAGGAAGTGGTAAAATGCTTATTCAGTTAATCGAAATGTCATAGAAGGAAGCCATTCGGCTCATTGAGTCTTTAATGTTGAAAGCTATGTCGGAACATTGATCATTGAAGGATTAGTGAATTAATTTGATCTTCTCTGTAGTTAGCCTTCCGAAAATGAATTTTTCAGAATAGGTACATTTCCATGTCCTGCTTTGGAAAACACTTCCTTAAGCAGAAGATAAATCAAATGTAATTTTTTGTTTCTACTTGGTCTAAAAGCTGATAATGACTTGGATTAGGATCTATGCCTGTACACAAACATTACTTTTGTTACTTTTCGGTGGTCATTTACTTGCAGACATGGTGGAATTGTAAAAGACCCGCGGCATCCTGTCTTGGTATAGCTTCAACAGTGATCTTTGCACAAGATGCAGTGCTTTATTGGTTTTTTGTTTTCCACCCGTAGTAATTTTATCTCTTGCATTCCTTGCAAAAATTGTTTTGTTACCTACTTTGTTCAGCACCTGTCTTAGTGTTATCATGTGGTTAACTGCTGCCTGTTTCAAGAGTACAGCCATTGTGTGATTTGAAAATGGTCTGTTGGACAAGGAATGCACAGTAGGTATTTCCATGCATCAGGGCCCTGTTTGGTGTTTGTTTTCTTTCTGGTTACTGAGACCCCAGCTGCTTGGCAAAATGTGACACTGGCACAAATCCATATGTTTGAATCATCTTACAATGCATGAAAGGTCGACATGAATTAGCGAGCAGCTAGAAACTAGATTTGAAGTAGAATCTAGGCAAGCTGGGAAGGAGAGGAGAGAAATATCTTCTCTCTCAGTAATGTTTTTGCATTGATGGGTTGTTTCTGGTTGCAGTTTCAGATTTGCAAGAAAGAGCATTTACATAGCTCATTTCACAACTTCAGAATATCATAAAGATTTAGCCCTATTTACTCGAGCCAATGAAGTAACTTTGAAGTGTCTTCCCGATAGGTAATGATACATACAAGGGCCGGGATTCTTCCCTACCCGGTGGGGCGGGGGGTCCCGGCGTGTTGGAGTGGCGTGAACCACTCCGGCGTCAGGCCGCCCCCAAGGTGCGGACGTCTTCGCACCTTTAGGGGCCAAGCCCTCACATTGAGGGGCTAGGCCCGCGCCGGCGTGGTTGGCGCTCCGCCGGCTGGCATGAACGGCCTTTGGCGCCACGCCAGCTGGGGCCGAAAGGACTTCGCCGGCCGGCGTAAGTCCACGCATGTGCCGGAGCGTCAGCGGCTGCTGACATCATCCCATCGCATGCGCAGGGGAGGGAGTCTCTTCCGCCTCCGCCATGGTGAAGACCATGGTGAAGGCGGAAGAAAAAGAGTGCCCCCACGGCACACGCCCGCCCGCCGATTGGTGGGCCCCGATCGCGGGCCAGGCCACCATGGCGGCACCCCCCCGGGGTCAGATTGGCCCGCGCCAATCCCGCCGGTCAGGTAGGTATTTTGATTCCCGCTGGCGGGAGAGGCTTGTCAGCGGCAGGACTTTGGCCCATCGTGGGCCGGGGAATCGCCGCGGGGGCCCGTTGACTGGCGCGGCGCGATTCCCGCCCCCGCTGAATCTCGGGTGGCGGAGAATTCGGGGCATGCTGGGGGCGGGATTGATGCCGGTCCTGGGCGATTCTCCGAACCGGCAGGGGGTCGGAGAATCACGCCCAAGGCGCTTGTTCTCATTGAGTGAAGATTACTACCATAGAATATGGTTTCAATGTGTATTGACCCCTTTATTATGTTCCCTTGGAGACCTGTATGTTTTGTTTGGTATGTAGACAAATAGATTTACAGAAGATAGGAGCACGAGGATGTCAAGCCTGCTCCCGCCATTTATCACGATCATGGCTGATCATCCAACTCAATAGCCTAATCCTGCTTTCTCCTCATAACCTTTGATCCCATTCTCCCCAAGTGCTATATCTAGGGCTTCTTGAATATATTTTGGCATCAACTACTTCCTGTGGCAATGAATTCCACTGGCTCACCACTCCTTGAGTGAAGAAACATCTCATCTCTGTCCGAAATGGTTTGCCACAGCTAGGGCAGGTGGAGATCGATGAGGTGGGTGGATGGGACATTCTGGATTCTATGGGATCTTTCCGCTGCTTAGGCTTGGGCTCAATGTGCTCCGCTCGGTGTTGCTGGAGGCGATTGGCGCATTCGGGAATGCCTCTTCTCCTGTATGTGTGTTTTAGGGCAAGCGATTACCATGTGTCAGTGGGGATGTCGCATTTACTTAGGGAGGCTTTCGTTGGCCGGGATTCTCCTTTCCGGGGACTAAGTCCCCACGCCAGCGGGGAAAGCGGCGCCAACCACTTCGGCGTCAACAGCCCCCGAAAGTGTGGAATTCTAGGTGGATGCCGGAGGGGTTGGCGCCTCTCCAGCTCAGCGCCAAAGGGACTGTGCAAGTTCGCGCATGCGCCAAAGGGTCGGCGTGATCTTGCACATGCGCGGAACCGCCAGCATGTTTTGGCACATGCGCGGGGGTTTTTTTACAGTGAAGTCGACCCCATAGAGACGATGGCCTGTCTCTTTAGAAGAAGGTGTATCCGCTACCTTGCTCTTTAAGCTGGACTTCTGCCAATCGTGTCTCACTCAGGGTGGCGATGTCGATGTTACACCACCGGAGATCCCGGGATTTGATGGCAGTGCAGCTTTTGGTCTGTCGCTGTTGGGGTTGTCCATCAGGGTCCTGACGTTCCAGGTTCCGAAATTCATTTGGCTGTGTGGGTTGAGGTTGGGGTAGAAGGTGCCTGTTGGTGGATTCTTCTAACGTGAGGTGGTCGTTGGACACCAGCCACCACATGGTCCCTGTGGAGCGAGATCTTGACCTAATGGATGGGAAATTCAAGATGACTGGAGACCAGGCTCTGCTGAAGAATGGGGACTAACCAGCACTCATCGTCCACCAATCATGTTTTTAAAATATGTTTTACTCGCCTCCTTTTCCACATTTTCTACCAAATTTACACTCACCACAATGAACAATAATCAGTAACATGTCAGATGTCAATCCCCATATCAATAACAACGATTCCATCCTCCTACCAAACCCCCAAACATTAGCCCGCATGTTCAGACAAACAAATGACAAAAAGGAATTATGGATCACCCATAGTTGCCATTAACACACACACCCACCCACCTCAACTAATGTTTGATGTTATTCAGTTCTTGAAAGTGCATAATAAATAATGCCCATGAATTGTAGAACCCCTCCATCCTTCCCCTCAGTTCAAACTTAACTTTCTCAAGAGTCTAGAATTCCAACAGGTCCCCCCGCCACACCAGGGCACAGGGTGGAGAGGCTGCTCTCCAACCTATCAGGATCTGCCTTCGGGCGATCAACGAGGCGAAAGTTACAACATCTGCCTCCGCACCCGTTTCCAACCCTGGCTGGCCGACACCCCGTATATACCCTCCCGGGAGCCCATGTCCAGTTTCACGTGCCTCACTCTAGAGATTACCCTAAAAACCTCCTTTCAGGAATAATCTAGCTTTGGACAGGACCAAAACATATGAATGTGATTAGCCCCCCCCCCGCAACGTTCACACACATCTTCTAGTCCTTCAAAGAATCGGCTCATCCTCACCCTCGTGATGTGTGCTCTGTATATCACCCTCAGCTGTGTCAGCCCAACCTCGCGCACGAGGTGGAGGCATTCACTCTCCGGAGCACCTCACACCAGGACCCCTCCTCCACATCCTCTCCCAACCCTTCCTCCCACTTTGCTGTGACCCCTTCCAGTGGTGCCTTCTCCTCTTCCAAAATAGCTGCGTAAACTGCCGACACTACCCCCTTCTCCAGTCCCTCCTCCAGCAATGTGGAGGCCTGCTCCACCGGGAAGCTCTGTATCTCCTCTCTCGCAAAATCTCAAACCTGCATGTATCTAAACATGTTCCCCTGCTCCATCCCATACTTCGCTTCCAGCTCCTTCAATCCTGCAAACAGACCCCTAAGAAACAAATCTTTTAGTGTCTTAATCCCCTTCTCCTCCAAAAATTTCCATCCCACTTCCCTGGCTCAAATCTGTGGTTCCCCCGAATCAGCATTTCCCTTGAGCCTGCCCCCCAACCCGAAATGTTGGCGAAACTGCCTCCTAATTCCCAATAAAGCTATACTCCCTGAGTATTTCCCCGGGGCCATCGGGAGCGGCGCTGTTGCTAGTGCTTTCAGTCCCGACCCCCTGCACAAACTCTCCTTCATTCTGACCCACTGGGAATCAACCCCTCTGACCCAGCTCCGCACCTTCTCTACATTCGCCGCCCAGTAGTAATACATCAGGTTCGGAAGACCCAAACCTCCTGCCTGCCTTCCCCTCTGTAGCAGCACCTTTCTAACTCTGGCCACCTTCCCTCTCCATATGAACGAAGTAATCCTTCCCTCAGTCTCTCTGAACAAAGCCTTTGGCAGAAAAATCGGTAGGTATTGAAAAATAAACAGAAATCGCAGCAACATGTTCATTTTAACCGCCTGTACCCGACCCGCCAGTGACAGAGGGAGACCATTCCACCTTGCCAGATCAGCTTTCACTCTCCCACCAAACTTGAAATGTTGTACCCGTAGAGCCCCACCCCCCCCACACACTCCCGGGCAACCTGCACCCCCAGGTACCTAAAGTGAGTCCCTGCCTTACGGAATGGCAGCCCCCCCCCCCCCCCCCCCCCCCCCCCCCGGCCAAGACACCACAAAATACTCACTCTTGTCTAGATTTAGTTTGTTCCCCAGCTCCAATATTCCCCCCTATCGACATACTCGGTTCCGACACGTATAACAGCTAGTCATCGGCATTTAAGGACACCCTATGCTCTATTCCACCCCCCCCCCCCCCCCACCCCAGCACTATTCCTTTCCATACCCTCGAACGTCTTAATGCGATGGCCAACGGCTGAATCGCGAGTGCAAACAGCAGGGGGGACATAGGACATCCCTGTCTAGTCCTACGGTGGAGCGAAAAGTATCTCGAGCTGATGTTGTTTGTGCGGACACTCGCCCTCGGCTCCTTGTATAATAGCTTTACCCAGTTCACAAATCTTGGTCCAATCCCAAACCGCTCCAGAACTGTCATCAAGGACACCCATTCTGCCGGTCAAACGCCTTCTCAGCGTCCAATGTCATAACCACATCTGTTTGCTTCCCCTCCGCCGGTGCCATAACGACGTTCATTCTAACGTTTGAAAAGAGCTGCCTCCCTCTCACGAACCCCGTCTGGCCTTCACCTATCACCTTCGGGTGGCACTCCTCCAGCTTACCTGCCAGTACCTTCGCCAATACCTTTGCGTCTACATTCAACAGTGACATGGGCCTATACGACCCACACTACGTCGGATCCTTATCTTTTTTTAGCAATAGGGAAATCAATGCCTGCCCTAAAGTTTGTGGCAACACCCCCTTCCCTATCGCCTCTTCAAACATCCCCACCATCAGGGGTGCCAGCTTTTCCTTGTATTTTTTTATAATAGCCACCGGAAACCCATCTGGCCCTGCCAACTTCCCCGGCTGCATCTTAATCGCATCTTTTATCTCCTGCTCCACTATCGCGCCTTCTAATGTAGCCCTGTCCCCCTCCCCTCGCCTCGGATACTCCAGCCCATCTAGAAATTCCTGCTTTTCACGGTCTCCCCCAGGTGGCTCTGGCCTGTACAACCTCTCATAAAATTCCTCAAAGACCTTGTTAATCAGATTCGGAACCCCCACCAACTTCTCTGCCCTGTCCCTCACCTGAACAATTTACCTTCCGCTGCCTCCCTCCACAGCTGATCTGCGAACATACAATTTCCCTTATCTCCATGTTCGCAAACTGCACCCCTTGCTCGTCTCAGTTGGCGCACCGCCTTCCTGGTGGACAGTCGGTTGAAGCTCGCCTGTAGTTCCTTCCTCTTTTCCAACTTTGCTGGGTCCCCATCTTCTGCATAACTCCTAACTACCTCCAACATTTCAGCTATTACCCTCTGTCGCTCCAAACTCTCTTTGTCCACCCTGGCCTTAAACAAAATCACCTCACCCCTCACCACTGCCTTTAGAGCCTCTCAGCCAACTGCCTTTGTCACCTCACCCGTACAGTTGAAACCTACATATTCCTCAATTACCTTTTCAATTTTGTCACAGAACCCTTGATCGTCCACCAATCATGACGTTGTTTTTCAAGTGTGATGTCACTCTCTGGGCACAGCCGGCACTGGTGATCACCTATGTTCTCACCTTTCCCTCAGCACTCCTGCTCCTCTCACTGCTCCTTCTGGGCCTTTTATAGGCCCTGTGCTGCCTTGGCCTTACCTGGGCCAAGTCCTCTGCGCTCACTTGGCATTCTCGCTCCTCTTGCTGCTGCTTTAGGGCATTTTGACACCTCTTATAGGTGTCAGCGAGAAGAACAAAGAACAATACAGCACAGGAACAGGCCCTTCGGCCCTCCAAGCCTGTACCAGTCATGATACTAACCATTATCCATGAATGAAGTTTCCCAGTGGCTATGCGAAAGAGGGACAGGCCTCCATCCAAATGCCCCTTCTCAAGAAGTCAGGAAGAGGTCTCTGGGAACCCAAGAAGAATAGGGGCAGCAGACAAACCCCCTTGGACCTCCACTCAGTATTCTTGGAGGGTGTATGGCTTTTTGGATGTGAGCCCATTGGATTGGGCCTCTGACCGCGGAGGGTGCTGTTGCAGCAGCTGTACCAAAGTAAGCCAGAGCCCTCTAGACCTCAAAGACACAGAAGACGCCTGCCAAAGTCATCAAGAACAACTGGTCAGCAGGCTTCTTCCACCGCTGTTTTGGATGTCAGGGTAGCACCTAGCTGCAGTGGCAGGCAATGAAACATGAAGAAATACTATGGTTGCACGGTCAAAGTTGAAGCACTGTTATAAATATACGGTCACTTGCTCTTAGAAAGTCTCATATGTTTTCATTGCATTTTCCAGTCATCCATCCTGTGCTGTGCGCACACGGTTTATTCTTGAGGAAAATCCAGGCTGGGCCCATGACCCCTGGAGATATGTGCGTGGGGAAGCATTGATCTTTGCCAGGGCACTTGCCAGCCTGGGCGAGAAGTCTCCCATGCACACTGCTCCTTTTTCATGCTGACCTCCTCCATTCCCAGGTCATTGCTTCAGCTGAATTATATGCTGCAGTTCTCCTTCATTTGTCCAGTAAAGCTGACCTGCAACTCCATCCACCCGATGACCCAACTCCCATCCAGCATCTCAACACCTTCACCGTGATGCACGGGATAGTTGTGAGCGGCCATGATGTGAATCACTTTTGAGGCGCAGTCCAATACCTTTGGTTTCCCCACCCCACAACATCACCCTTCCTCTAATGTAGGCTAACATTAACATCCCCTTCCTTCCCCATGAGCCCATCCCAGTAACTGTAGAGATACTCTCCCTCGCCTTGCCAACCACCATTATCCATGGTTATTTCCATCTACCTTCCAACAACCCTCAACCATCGTTGCAGGAGGATCACCCCACCCCCTGCTCTACTGGATCCCACTGCTTCCCATTAAAACTCACCATCCCTTCATATCACTAATTCTCATAGTTTGCCTCCAAATACTCAAGAATTAGACACTACAAACTCCTCACTCTGAATCTATCACCCTGCCTCACCACCCTTATCCACACCTGCAAACTGCCCGTCCACATCTGCACACCCCCAGCCCTTGACTCGGTCACTGCCGGTACTCCGTTATGGCCCTTCTAACGCTTCCAGTTCATAAACAACCTCTCCCATCCCAGGCTTCTTCAGCTTTTCATTCTTTTCCCCACATACTACCCCCAATGTCCACGTTTCCCCTCTAGGCCTCCTTACCTTCTCCACCTCTTCCATCTCCTCCTTGCCCCTGCAACATGAAGACCATTGCTTCACCACACAAACTGATGATGTTCACTTGCCTGAGTGATGCGACTGCTGCTGGAGAGCCCACCTGAACGATGTCCTGCCCTGTGGAATTCATTACCACAGGAAGTAGTTGATGCTAAAACCCTGAATATATTCAAGAGGCGGCTGGATATGGCACTTGGGGAGAATGGGATCAAAGACTATGGGGAGAAAGCAGGATTAGGCTATTGAGTTGGATGATCAGCCATGACCGTGATGAATGGCGGAGCAGGCTCGAAGGGCCAAAAGGCCTCCTCGTGCTCCTATCTTCTGTGTACCTATCTAATCGATGGAGCCTGTGGTGCTCAAGAAACCACCAGCTTCAGAGTCCTCCATTTTTCCAGTGTTCATGAGCTATCCTAGGCCTTCTTCTCGATACTACCTGACAAATGCACACAAGTGTTGGTCTGGCCGTGTTCTGGACCAGTGTGATTTCATGCTGGTGGGGGGATGATTGGATGGGGGAGGGGAACTCCATTCGGGGCCTAACTTGAATTCCATCAGTGGGATAAAAGGCTTTCCTGATGGCGTGTGGTATGATTGGCGACTCACCATTATCTTGTCATGATGGTTGGGACTGCAAGTTCTCTTCGTCAAGTCCCACTGTCTGGAAACCAATTCCCGCTTTCTGGAAACCAGTTTTCATGTTCATGCGGAAGTTTCCACTCCGCCTGTCATGATGCCTGTGATTCTGCCGATTCTGCCCATTGTGGCTGTTGCCTGTGAGACTTTTGCAGAGTCCTTGAATGATGGGATCCTAGTCAGCAGGTGATGGCTAGGGTGGCTGGGCATGTGAACTGAAGGTTATTCACACTGCCACACGTCACAGTATGAACGGAGCAGTTTCTCTCTGGAATGGAAGCTGTAGCTGGTATTGAAGAGCTTCTGCGGCATAAATGCAGTATAATTTGGGAATACATTTTGACGGGGATGTTGTGAAATAGACAGATGTTAGCAACTAATGTGAGCCTTGATTAGTAACCTTCTCTTCAAAAGGAATCATGTTGATATGAAAAATGATATCCATGGACTGATGAATTAATTGCTGTTTGTCATCATCTGAGACTTTATGCTTGGCTATTGCTCAGGTCAACTACTAGATAATAGATGGGGCTGATACAAAGTGAATAACCCCTCCTTTCACTTTGAGATGTTTAATTTTATCGGGTGTTTTAAATGAAACAGCTTGAGTAGCAAGTAAATGAAATATGGTGTCATAGTGATAAAAGCAGAAATTGCTACAAGATAACAGGCTTTCATTTCAAGCCGTTAGCCTTGGCAAAGTGGTAACAGCACCGATGTTGACCCCTGTGGCAAATTAAATCGGGATTAACACGTGTTGCTTGTTTGCATTTGAGCGATTTGACATCCGTCTGCATAATTTTTCACAGAAGAAAGCACGGCATGTTGTGTGATCAGGGAGGGTTTCCATTTTAACGGACAGCTTTTTTTGTCAGATACAGAACTTGGCAGCAATAAATGTGTTTTGTATGTGCAAATGCATCAAAGATGATGAAATCCAAGATTCAGAACCGAGAAATATTACAAAAACAGAAGACTGAAGAAGTGACATTTCCTAGCTGCAGTACAGTTTTAATTGTAGATTAAATATGCAGAAGAGGGTACTGGAATTTTTTAATGTTGGGATTTTTAAAAGTTGCTTGGGCAGGTTAGTGCTGGAGTAAAATAAAGTGCTGTCTCCTGAACTCAATTTTGTAAAATTTAGATTTTCAATTTAATTTAATAACTCATTGAAATGATTGAGGGTTTTTGTCAGGTCAGTCTTGCATGTAAATACCAATGCACAATGAATAGAGTTCATACTCAAATCACGAATGGCATTTCCCTTGTTTCAGCATTCAAAGTATTATGACTTTGTGTTGGCGTGTGTAATATCATACAGTGAATTTAACAGTTAGACCTGGCCCAGATTTTTGCAATGACAGAAGCCTCTCCACCATGGCGAAAATGGTGTAAGAGGTCGAAAATTGTAAGTCCCACCTGGAAAATGGCAATTCCCATTTTTCATGTATGCGTATTAAGGAAGAAGCTGGCGATTTAAATCATCAGCTGCCTCCACTCGAGTCAGATTTTGGTAAATAAGGAGTGTGAAATCCAAAGTGTGCAGAGTAAACTTGGTAAATGCAGATCAGTATTTGTTGGATAGCCAGGGGTACCTTTCGAGAGATAAGGAATTAACGTTAATCCTTTCCTCACTGTCCCAGAAGTGGCACAAAATCAATTCTAATTATCTTCCTGTAACCCACGGAAGTACGTAGTGGTGTTACTGGTTTCACAGGGCACCCTTGCACATGGAGACGAGATTATCATAGAACTTAACAGTGCAGAAGGGGCATTCAGCCCGTCGAGTCTGACTGGCCCTTGGAAAGAGCACCCCACTCAAGCCACACCTCCACTCTATCCCCGTAACATACTAACCCAACCTAACCTTTTTGGACGCTAAGGACAATTTATGGCCATCCACCTAACCTGCACATATTTGGACTGTGGGAGGAAACCGGAGCTCCGGAGGGTTGGGCCCCCCACATCTGGGGTTGGGCCCCCCACATCTGGGGTTGGGCCCCCCACATCTGGGGTTGGGCCCCCCACATCTGGGGTTGGGCCCCCCACATCTGGGGTTGGGCCCCCCACATCTGGGGTTGGCCCCCCCACATCTGGGGTTGGCCCCCCCACTTTTGGGGTTGGCCCCCCACTTCTGGGGTTGGCCCCCCCGCATCTGGGTTGGCCCCCCCGCATCTGGGTTGGCCCCCCCGCATCTGGGTTGGCCCCCCCGCATCTGGGTTGGCCCCCCCCGCATCTGGGGTTGGCACCCCCCCACATCTGGGGTTGTCCTCCCCTCATCTGGGGTTGCCCCCCCCCCCCCACATCTGGGGTTGGCTCCTTCCCCACATCTGGGGATGGGAGTGGCCCCACACATTAGGGGATGGGGGTGGGATGGGAGTGGCCCCACACATTCGTGGATGGGAGTGGGATGGGAGTGGCCCCACACATTCGTGGATGGGAGTGGGATGGGAGTGGCCCCACACATCTGGGAGTGGCCCCATACATCCGGGGGTGGGAGTGGCCCCACACATGCGGGGTAGGGGCCTACACATCCAGGGGTGGGGGAGGGGCCCACACATCCGGGGATGGGGGTGAGGGCCCACACCTCCAGGGGTTGGCGGGTGTGGTCCGGTCCCACACATGCCCTGCCGGGGGTGGGGGTGGTGAAGGAGCAGTGGGGGCGACAAAGGCTGCGATTGTAGGGCGGATCCAACGGCCAGACCCCATGACGGCGGACAGGCAGCTGTCCACCCAACCCGTTCACTGTCGCGGTGCAGGCAGCCCGGCCGTTCTGACGTGTGCCAGACCCACCCCCACCTCCCTCCACCTCTTCCATCCCTTGTGGAACCGCACATAGATGATCTTGTTTATCCTCAAGAGGCCCTACCGTCTCCCTAGTCACCCTTTTACCCTTTATGTATCTGTAAAAGCTCTTTGGATTTTCCTTTGACTTATCTATCAAGACAATCTCATGTCCCCTTTTTGCCCTCCTGATTTCTCTCTTAACAATACTGTGACAAGCCCTATACTCTTGAAGGGATCCATTTGATCCCAGCTGCCATGCATGTCATTTGCCACTTTCTTTGGAAAGGATTTTGGAAAGGAGTAAAAGCAACAGGGTTGTTGTGATGGGAGACTTTAACTTCCCCAATATTGACTGGGACTCGCTTAGTGCCAGGGGCTTGGGCGGTACAGTTTGTCAGGAGCATCGAGGAGGGCTTCTTAAAACAATATGTTGATTGTCCAACTAGGGAATGGGCTGTACTGGACCTGGTATTGGGGAATGAGCCCGGCCAAGTGGTAGAAGTTTCAGTAGGGGAGCATTTCGGGAACAGTGACCACAATTCAGTAAGTTGTAAAGTGCTGGTGGACAAGGATAAGAGTGGTCCGTGGGCGAATGTGCTAAATTGAGGCAAGGCTAATTTTAACAATATTAGGCGGGAACTGAAGAACCTAGATTGGGGGCGGATGTTTGAGGGTAAATCAACATCTGACATGTGGGAGGCTTTCAAATGTCAGTTGAAAGGAATTCAGGACTGGCATGTTCCTGCGAGGAAGAGGGATAAATATAGCAAAATCACGATCTTTGGATAACGAGAGATATTGTAGGCCTCGTCAAAAAGAAAAAAAGAGGCTTTTGGCTGGGCTACAAGGCTGGGAACAGACGAAGCCCGTGTGGAATATAAGGAAAGTAGGAAGGAACTTAAGCAAGGAGTCAGGAGGGTTAAAAGGGGTCACAAAAAGTCATTGGCAAATAGGGTTAGGGAAAATCCCAAGGCTTTTTACATGTACATAAAAAGCAAGAGGGTCACCAGGGAAAGGGTTGGCCCACTGAAGGACAGGGGAGGGAATCTGTGTGTGGAGCCAAAGAGGAAAGGGTGAGGTATTAAATGAATACTTTGCATCAGTATTCACAAAAGAGAAGGAATTGGTGGATGTTGAGTCTGGAGAAGGGTGTGTGGATAGCCTGAGTCACATTGAGAGCCAGAAAGACGAAGTGTTGGGCTTGTTGAAAAATATTAAGTTGGATAAGTCCCCAGAGCCTGATGGATCTACCCCAGAATACTGAAGGAGGCAAGAGAGGAAATTGCTGAGGCCTTGACAGAAATCTTTGGATCCTCACTGCCTTCAGGTGATGTCCCGGAGGACTGGAGAATAGCCAATGTTGTTCCTTTGTTTAAGAAGGGTAGTAAGGATAATCCAGGTAACTACAGGCCGGTGAGCCTTGCGTCAGTGGTAGGGAAATTACTGGAGAGAATTCTTCGAGACAGGATCTACTCCCATTTGGAAGCAAGTGGTCGTATTAGCACGGTCGGCAGCACTGTTTTGTGAAGGGGAGGTCGTGTCTCACTAACTTGATAGAGTTTTTCGAGAAGGTTACAAAGATGATTGATGCAGGTAGGGCAGTGGATGTTGTCTATCTGGATTTTAGTAAGGCCTTTGACAAGGTCCCTCATGGCACACTGGTACAAAAGGTGAAGTCACACCGGATTAGGGGTGAGCTGGCAAGATGGATACAGAACTGGCGAGGTCATAGAAGGCAGAGAGTAGCAATGGAAGGGTGCTTTTCTGATTAGAGGTCTGTGACTAGTGGTGTTCTGCAGGAATCAGTGCTGATACCTTTGCTGTTCGTAGTATATATAAATGATTTGGAGAAAAATGTAACTGGTCTGATTCGTAAATTTGTGGACGACACAAAGGTTGGTGAAATTGCGGATAGCGATGAGGACTGGCAGAGGATACAGCAGGATTTAGATCGTTTGGAGACTTGGGCGGCAAGCTGGCAGATGGAGTTTAATCCAGACAAATGTGAGATAATGCATTTTGGAAGGTCCAATACAGGTAGGGAATATACATCCTCCTGAGTTCCAATCATGGACCTGGACAATTCTGCATTTGTTTTCATTGGAATCGATTGTGTTGCACATGGCACCGGTGTTAGCCCCTCAACGGTCGCTGAATCGGTCCAGTTTTGCTGTCTTAGAAGTCCACATATCCTGCCCCAGCGTCAACACTTAGTCTCAGGAATGGAGAACCCCGTCCAAGATCTTTCATATTGAAAGCCCCATCATAGACACGTAAAACTGATAATTCTGATGTTGAGGTTGAGAAGCAGGTTTTAACCAAGTTAAACATTGCCTAGCGATGTAGACAGCTCAAAAAGAAGTGCTTTCGAAGTGGCATCATTTCAGGTTAATTTTATTACCTCAAAGGAATGTGTTGTGACTGTACATTGATACCAACATTTTTGTCTGTCTGAATACATGAAACCCTGTTTGTGTGCGCAGTCCTCGCTGCCAATGTCACCCTTCGTTAGTCACATGTTATTGTCAAATATAAATGACTGATTTCTGAGCTGAAATAAACTAGATGCAAATATTCTGCTTTAATTTGTACAGTAGTGGCTTCTTTTAACTAAAGTTTGCAAAGTTATTATTTTCACTGTCTGAACATAATCTATCAGTAATTGTCCCTTTAGTTTGTGCTGAGTAAGCTTGATCTCAGCAACAGATGGGGCTACAATTGACTTCTAGGCCCATGTAGGGGCAATTTAGCACGGTCAGTCCACCTAACCTGCACATTTCTGGACTGTGGGCGGAAACCGGAACACCCGGAGGAAACCCACAATGACACAGGGAGAAAGTGCAAACTCCACACAGTTACTTGACGCTGGATTCGAATCTGGGTCCCTGGCGCTGTGAGACGGCAGTGCTAAGTGCTGTGAGACAGCAGTGCCGCCCACGTGTCTCATATGAAGTGTCAGCTCTGTTGCTGGTGTAAAATTGCAACAAAATGTTATCAAAATATTATAGAGGTTTAAGGTCAGCAAAGTCAGACAAATGTTTTTAATGTGGATATGGCTTTTAGGCTTATTTGTTAATCTTGCATGAGTAAATTAATTTTTAAAGAGAGTGAAGCAAGGTCAAAAACACAATGCAGTGATGCAGCTTTGTGTATCCAAAGCAGATTGTGCATGTCTCTCCTACTGTATAGTGTAGTGGATAGGGACAATTAGCAGCACCTCTGCTTTGCTGCCCTTTCTGGCTGAGCAGCTTGGGAAGCTTCTGGAGACTATTGACCAGCCCTTCACTCCTAGCATTTTGTCCATAGCTTCAAGAATCGAGCCATGCAAATTGAAGGGAGGAAATTAATATCTGAAGTAAAATGTTTTATTATAGACATAAGCAGTTGAAAATGTGGGTGTATAATGCATATTCTGAAACAGCCAATTCCAACATTTAACTAAGGTGTTCAAAGAAATGATTGAACAGTATGATTTGAATTGTCAGTGACTATTTGTACTCTGATTTTGTTGATTGACTCTTTGGGTCATGTGAGATGCCACCTTTAGAAGTTGAGCAGAAAGCACTGCATGGCTGAGCCAAATAACAGACAAGACACTGAAGGAAAGCAATTCATTGGGCATTTGTGGAACTGTGAAAGAAATTACAGAGCAGCAAAGAGCAATGAGCACGAAGAAGGGAAAGTGAGGTAATGCAAGGCTAATTGAGAACTCTGGTTAGAAGATGTAGTAGAGAGATTTTCAGTGGAAATGGTATGCAGGAAGTATAGAAACAGCACAAGAGAGATGTGCAGATAGGTAAAAAGAAAAGTTAAAAAGTGCAGTTGCAAGGGAAGATCTGTAGGAATACTCTATTGTTTATTTTAATATATCTTTGTTTTGTTTTGTGCTATATGCTCAGTGCCTTTTCGTTTACTGCATTGTAGACTCTGGAGGTATCCAGATTTGCTGATCTGCACCATGGCTATTGCGTTGAAGAATTTTTCCATTTATTTGATGTTTTTTGAAATTTGACTTCAGGGGATAGTGCAGTGTGGCTGATATTGATACAAGGCAATTGAAAATAGGGAGACATAGAATTTACAGTGCAGAAGGAGGCCATTTGGCCCATCGAGTCTTCACCGGCTCTTTGAAAGAGCACCCTACCCAAGGTCAACACCTCCACCTTATCACCATAACCCAGTAACCCCACCCAACACTAAGGGCAATTTTGGACACCCAGGGCAATTTATCATGGCCAATCCATCTAACCTGCACATCTTTGGACTGTGGGAGGAAACCGGAGCACCCGGAGGAAACCCACGCACACACGGGGAGGATGTGCAGACTCCACACAGACAGTGACCCAAGCCGGAATCGAACCTGGGACCCTGGAGCTGTGAAGCAATTGTGCTATCCACAAGGCTACCGTGCTGCCCTAACATGCATGACAAATAAATGCCTTAATTGACTTGACCCATTTTGCAGCAGCACCTGCAAAGAGATTTGTGACTTCAATCACTCAGAATCTTAGGTTCCTCAATATTACAAAGTTGATGCAAAGTAGATGTATATTTATGTCGGCAAGATCCAATAGAATTCTGGTCGGGAGTAACCAGAAGGGTTTGGAAATTTCTACCTGAAATTCTAGTATTACTGTGAGGACTTGCCATTGACAGACTAATGTGAGGGTTGCATGGGCCATTCCCCTATTCACAGAGGTTTTTCTCACTTGGGATGACCAATCCACTTGAGTTGTGTGGAAATTCAGACCTTTGGAACATTATCCTTTTGTGGTTGAAGAAACTCAGTGACAAAGTCGCACTGATCTATTGTCTGTCTTCACTTTGTTGAGACTGGTCACAGGGAATCCAGTTGGTGATTGGTTTAATTTCTGAAAACTTGCTTAGTTTCGCACTGGCTTTTCACATCAAAGGGATTTGTTCCCAGTTTTGTTTGCAAGACAAAGTGGGGGGAAAAAACAACACATTTTACAGTGTAGCCCACAGACTATTTGTTTTCCAGCACAATTTTTAGGTTGTACCTTTAGTACTAACTTGAAAACTGACTCAGTCTTAATGAGTCAATGTCTAGGACAGGATCTTCCTAATTAATTCCTAACTGTGTTGAGTTAACAGACCTGAGCCAGGATGACATTAAGGCTTCTGTACTTTTGTCTCACTGCACCCCACCTATGTGAAAAAATCCATTTATTTCTTAGAACCTTTATCTGAAAAAGCATGTATGAATGTCAGCCAAGTCCAAACCTCTTCTCATTTGTTATCAACCTCATATTAAACAGCCTGTCAACACTAGTTTCTACTCTCTTAACACAAATGGACAAAGAATTGGAGGATTGCTGGCACCCAGCAAGACTTGGCACCTCCTGCAAAAAGAGACGGAACTACGTGCAATGGATAAATTAGGTGCAACTTCCTCCAGCCTTGCTGCTCTTTGATTCTTTTACTTTGGAATTTTGTACATTTGTCCCATCTACTTTGGCTCAGTATTCCTTGATGGAACTCCCTTAGTGACTTCATCCCCTGTCCACTTCTTGCTGCACCTTCATATCTTACCTTTTGACGAATTTCCATCATCCCATCATGACTAAATAAATGCCTGTTTCCCTATTTACACAGATAATATGGAATATCACATGGAACAGCTGAGGTGAATAACATTCAAGAAGCAGTTTGATAAGTCCGCAAGGGAGAAAGGAATATAGAAAATTGAATTTAGACGAAATAGGTTGGGAGGGTGCTTGTGCGGAGCATAAATGCCAGCCCAGATGGGTGAGGGTGAATGTCCTGTTTTCTGTATTGTAAAATTCTATCTAATTGTGAAGCACCTTAGAATTTGATTCTGAAAGTGCTATGTAATTTGTGTGGGATGCAAGAGAGAATTAAAATCATAGTTGTTGTATTTTCAGCTTTTGCAGCCATGCAATTTGTACATTGTCAATTTTGCGAAACTATTATTCTAATGAAAATGACTGGGCTAGTGTATGTCTAAAATAAATCAGTGTTGGTACAGTGAAAGTATGGAGGTAAAACACAACTGGTGAGAATTCTAGTGAATGAGAAGTCAGGAATATATTCCAACCGGGTTAAATTGGACGGTAATTAGATACAGAAAATTCTGTAGTTTGCCACACTGTTGACCATTTATTTTGCTGTTTTGGTTAACATTGAGTGGAATTGTGAAACTTGACTTTAACCTTTTCTTATAGTCACAGTGTTCATATGGCTAGCACAGTTGAATTTCTGATCAATGGGAACCCCAGAATGTTGATAGTGGAGGATTCAGCGATGGTGATACATTGAATGTCAAGGGGTTAATGGTTAGATTCTCCCTTGTTGGAGATGACCATTCCTTGACACTTCTGTGGTGTGAATCTAACTTGCCACTTATCAGCCCAAGCATGGATATTGTCCAGGTCTTACTGCATTTGGACATGGACTGCTTCATTAATTGAGGTGTTGCGAAGGATGCTGAACATTGTGCAGTCATCAGCAAACCTTCTGACCTTAATAATGGAAGGAAGGGCATTGATGAAGCAGCTGATGATGGTCAGGTCTAGGACGCTACCCTGAGGAAATTCTACAGTGATGTTCTGGAACCGAGTTGATTCACCTCCAATAACTCCAAACTCCTTTATGCCAGGCATGACTAAAACCAGCAGAAAGTTTTCTCCCCGATTCCCATTAATTCAAGTTTTGCAAGGACTCCTTGATGCCACACTCGGTCAATTTCTGCTTTGATGTCAAGGGCAGTCACTCTCTCCTCACCTCTAGTGTTCAGCTGTTTTTATCAATATTTGAATCAAAGCTGTAATGAGGTCAGGAGCTGTATTCTTGTGGCAAGACCCAAACAAAATGATTTAGCTCTTGATGGAGAGGTAGAAACATTTGCGTTGATACCAACTCTGATATGCTGACTGAATGAAATCATAGGTGTACGAAATTTGTAACAAAGGGTAGTCAGCTCAAATGCTGCACAAACCCATTCTCAGACAGTACTCTGAACAAAGAGAACACCTTGGTGTGGCTGATGATTTATGCATCTGTGAAGAGAGCATAGGCATCCTGAGAGTTCTGAGGCTCAACATACAACAATGATTGTATTTAGGACATTTGGGCATCACAAAATATTGAGCCAGAGCAAGATATTCTATTTGGTGGCCAGGTCTCATAAAGTCAGTGTTGCTCGTTATGCTCTCTCCTTAATTGGCTCTGTTTATGACGGTTAATATGGTCGCCGTCTTTAATTCTAATTATGCTTGCTTAAGAGTCACCAGGTATCTTTTCGATACCGCTACAAGGTTCAAAACCGAATCCTGATCAAAGACTCGATACACCAGTTAGTAAGTTCAAAATCAATACTCATTTATTTGCACACAGTCAATTATACTCATGCACAAACTCTACTAATTAAACTATCACTACTACTAAAAGCCAAAACTTAGCTTTGGGTGCCCACTCAGTCAGAGGAACAATGGCCGTTGTCCGGTTCTGAGGCTGCTGGCATCGAACTTGTATAGAATAGTAGCTAGGAGCGTCTATCTCGTAGCATGCGTTGACTTTAGACTTACTTGTCTGGTGCAGCTGCGAGGCGCTGCTGAGAGCCAAGGCCAAGAAGAACTACTCTTGCTTGGGGGCTTCCTTTATCCCCCAAAGGGGCTTCGCGCGCTTTTGGGCGGGCCTTGAACTTGGCCCCAATTAATTGGACCATATCCTTATCATCGGTATTGATTTTCTCCAATAAAGGGGTGGCTGCCTGATCGCTAGGTGACCGTTGGCCTGCTTTTGTTTTAGTCTCCTCTGGCGACGGGGTGTCTGCTTTGGTATCGTTTGCTTAAATGTTTCTCTTCTTTCCCTGGAGATAGCTCATTAGTATGCTAATGGCTTTGCAGTATCAGTCTTGTCTGGGAGCTGCAAACTTCAATCACAGACAAACCTTGCACCTGCTTGCTTTCTTAGCATTGTCCAATTTTCCCTTCATTCTCTGCAACTGTCCATTTTGTAATCGGGACGTGGCCACCCCAGGTGTATTACTTGTACCATTCATGGTTAAGAGACAAAGAACTTAAGCTGTCATCTTCTTTCCCATCATGACTGTAAGTGAATGACAATGAAATATAAGGCAATAAATGACATGTTTGTTTTGGTAACCACAACGACAAATTTAAAATTCACATCAACATTATCAAAAGGACTCAATGGAATCTTCAACTCACCTGCCAAACATGTGTTGTTCTTTGAATTACATATTCTGGTACACAGAAATATCCTTCGAGTTGTCATGTTTCTTCACTATTTTCAGGTTTTCACAACATGCTAAGAGTAGGTTTGTTTATATTCACAGCTTTCTTGGCTTCCGTACAATAAGCATGACCTTGTGTAAAGTACATTTTTAAATAATCAATGAAAACGTTGCAGAATTCTGCGACAATAGTCAGTTACAATGTTCGATGTGCGGACACAAATACTGAAATAAGGACTGGATGATAGACGGAGGGTGTTGGACAGCGTGGAGGGTGCACATAGGGAGGACAAACTACTGCGAAGGGAAGGGAGGCAGTCACCGAGGACCTAGAAAGGAGGCACCTCCTCCCTTTCACTGGTCAGCAGCCCACATGGTCAAACCTGCCAGGTAACAGGTGGCGTTCAAGCTACTCACCACCTGTTGATTCCAAGTGGCAGTGAAATGAGGTTGTTAAATGGGTAATTGCCCACTTAAGGTGGCGAGCCACTTGACCACTTCCCTTAGTTTGTAAAATCGTGGCAATGGCATGGATGGGCATGTGGCTGCACCAGTGATGGCAAAGCGGCCTATTTCACCTGTCCATCTACTTGCTTTCCTACCCATTGGTGGCCCAAGCAATCCTCCTCCTCCTCACACTTTTGGATATTCACATGACATTGTCACAATGCATTAATTAGGGTTTTCCTTTCATGTATTCAGAAGAAGGAGAATGTTGGACAGTCAGGAAGACCAACTACTCATCAGAGGAGAAAGGGAAAGAGAGAAAGGAAGGGCAGGAAGAGGCCACTGGCAATCCGCCTCTACAGCTGGAAATCAAGCTGTGGTGGGGGTGGGATGAAAAGCCCCACCCCCATGAGTTTCATTGTTTTGCTGCTGTCAGCGCTTATTGCATCATTACTTTGGTGATGGTTTACATTTTGGATGGATAACCCCTGGTGTCCCCCAAAGTCATTTCATGGCCCCCTCCTCAGCTCATCTCCAAATTACTCGGCCTGCTTTCTTCTACCTCCGGAATGGTGTCTATCTTTGTCCCTGCCACAGACAATCTGCTGCTGAAACCCTCGCCCATATTTCATTTTACCTCTAAACTGGCCTATTCCAGTGCTATTCTGGCTGGCCTCCCATATTTCACACTTCATAAATGTAAATTAATCAAAACTTCCACTGTCCATATCCTAACCCATACCAACTGCAGTTTATCCATCACCCATATGCTCTCCAAACTGCATTGGTTTCTGGTCCCTCAGCACCTAAGTTTAAAGTGCTGCAGTTGCAATACTATTGTCTATCATATACAGTGTCTATTAGATAATAGACACTGGCTTTGTCTATGGCCGTTGAAGTGTATTTTACAGTTTCATACTAGTTACAGATATTACATTCTGCGGCATGGTAGCACAGTGGTTAGAACAGTTGCTTGACAGTGCCAGGGTACCGGGTTCGATTCCCGCTTGGGTCACTGTTTGTGCACATAGTCTGCACATTCTCCCCGTGTCTCCGTGGGTTTCCTTCGCGTGCTCCGGTTTCTTCTCATAAGTCTCGAAAGATGTGCTGTTAGGTAATTTTGACATTCTGAATTCTCCCTTTTTGTAGGTGAACAGGCGTTGGAGTGTGGCAACTAGGGGATTTTTGCAATAACGTCATTGTGGTGTTAACGTAGGTCTAATTGTGACAATAATAAAGATTATTATTATTAGTAATATTTGCGCTGCACAAGAAACATTCATGAAACACAAATGCCAGGCAATGACCATCTCCAACAAGATAATATCTAATCATTGCTCCATGACATTCAATGATATTACCATGGCTGAATCGCAACATTCTTTGGGTTACCATTGACCAGAAACTGAAATTGACCAGTCCTTCAAATAAGTGGCTACAAGAGCAGGTCAGAGGTTGAAATAGCTGGGGCCTTAACAGACATCTTTGCAGCATCCTTGAGCACGGGTGAGGTCCCGGAGGACTGGAGAATTGCTAATGTTGTCCCTTTGTTTAAGAAGGGTAGCAGGGATAATCCAGGGAATTACAGACCTGTGAGCTTGACGTCAGTGGTAGGCAAACTGTTGGAGAAGATACTGAGGGATAGGATCTATTCACATCTGGAAGAAAATAGACTTATCAGTGATAGGCAGCATGGTTTTGTGCAGGGAAGGTCATGTCTCACAAACCTAATAGAATTCTTTGAGGAAGTGACAAAGTTAATTGATGAGGGAAGGGCTGTAGATGTCATATACATGGACTTTAGTAAGGCATTTGATAAGGTTTCCCATGGCAGGTTGATGGAAAAAGGGAAGTCGTATGGGGTTCAGGGTGTAATAGCTAGATGGATAATGAACTGGCTGGGCAACAGGAGACAGAGAGTAGTGGTGGAAGGAAGTGTCTCAAAATGGAGAAGGGTGACTAGTGGTGTTCCACAGGGATCCGTGCTCGGACCATTGCTGTTTGTGATCTACATAAATGACCTGGAGGAAGGTATAGCTGGTCTGATTAGCAAGTTTGCAGGTGATACTAAGATTGGTGGAGTTGCAGATAGCGATGAGGACTGTCAGAGAATACAACAAAATATAGATAGATTGGACAGTTGGGCAGAGAAATGGCAGATGGAGTTCAATCCAGGCACATGCGAGGTGATGCATTTTGGAAGATCAAATTCAAGAGCGGACTATATGGTCAATGGAAGGGTCTTGGGGAAAAATGATGTGCAGAGAGATCTGGGAGTTCAGGTCCATTGTACCCTGAAGGTGGCAACGCAGGTTGATAGAGTGGTCAAGAAGGCATACAGCATGCGTGCCTTCATCGGAAGGGGTATTGAGTACAAGAGTTGGCAGGTCATGTTACAGTTGTATAGGACTTTGGTTCGGCCACATTTGGAATACTGTGTGCAGTTCTGGTCGCCACATTACCAGAAGGATGTGGATGCTTTGGAGAGGGTGCAGAGGAGGTTCACCAGGATGTTGCCTGGTATGGAGGGTGCTAGCTATGAAGAAAGGTTGAGCAGATTAGGATTGTTTTCGTTGGCAAGACGGAGGTTGAGGGGGGACCTGATTGAGGTCTACAAAATTATGAGAGGTATGGAGAAGGTGGATAGCAACAAGCTTTCCCCAAGAGTGTCAGTTACAAGAGGTCACGATTTCATGTTGAGAGGGGGAAAGTTTAAGGGAGATGTGCGTGGAAAGTTTTTTACGCAGAGGGTGGTGGGTGCCTAGAACGCTTTACCAGCGGAGGTGGTAGAGGTGGGCACAATAGTATCATTTAAGAGGCATCTAGACAGGTATATGAACGGGCGGGAACAGAGGGAAGTAGACCTTGGAAAATAGGAGACAGGTTTAGATAAAGGATCTGGATCGGTGCAGGCTGGGAGGGCCGAAGAGCCTGTTCCTGTGCTGTAATTTTCTTTGTTCTTTGTTAGGATTTCTGTGGTAAGTACCTTACCTCCTGACTCCCCAAATCTTTAATAAAAAATTATTTCATAGGGTATGGTTGTCGCTGGTTAGGCCAGCATTTGTTGACCATCTCGAATTGCCCTTGAGAAGGTGATGGTGAGCCACCTTCTTGAACTGCTGCAGGCCATGGCAGGGCAGCACGGTAGCATTGTGGATCGCACAATGGCTTCACAGCTCCAGGGTCCCAGGTTCGATTCGGCTTGGGTCACTGTCTGTCTGGAGTCTGCACATCCTCCTCGTGTGTGCGTGGGTTTCCTCCGGGTGCTCCGGTTTCCTCCCACAGTCCAAAGATGTGCAGGTTAGGTGGATTGGCCATGATAAATTGCCCTTAGTGTCCAAAATTGCCCTTAGTGTTGGGTGGGGTTACTGGGTTGTGGGGATAGGGTGGAGGTGTTGACCTTGGGTAGGGTGCTCTTTCCAAGAGCCGGTGCAGACTCGATGGGCCGAATAGCCTCCTTCTGCACTGTAAATTCTATGATAATGTCTATGTGGTGTAGGTACACTCACGCTGTTAGGAAAGGAGTTCCAGGATTTGGAACCAATGACGATGAAGGAACCTCAATATGGTTCAGTCAGGATGGTGAGTTACTTGGAACGGAAGTTGGGTGGGATGTCAATCAAATGGGACTGTCAAACCATGTACATAGAACATACAGTGCAGAAAGAGACCATTCGGCCCATCGAGTCAGCACCCACCCACTTGAGCCCTCACTTCCACCCTATCCCCGTAACCCAATAACCCCTCCTAACCTTTCATGGTCACTAAGGGCAAATTATCATGGCCATTCCATCTAACCTGCACGCCTTTGGACTGTGGGAGGAAACCGGAGCACCCGGAGGAAACCTGCTGGGTCATGGTCTGTGCGGAGTCTGCACGTTCTCCCAGTGTCTGACTGGGAGAACGTGCAGACTCCGCACAGACCATGACCCAGCAGGGAATCGAACCTGGGACCCTGGCACTGTGAAGCTACAGTGCTAAGCACCTGTGCTGCCCAAGAGTGCAGCCCTTTCATCAGGAGGAGCTGTGCTCTGAAAGCTAGTGATTTGAAACAAACCTGTTGGACTTTAACCTGGTGTTGCAAGAATTCTTACTGTGCCCAGGTAAGGTAAGGATGACTGATTTCCTTGCCTAAAGGACATTAAGAAATACAGAAAAATAAAGTGCAGAAGAGACCCTTCGGCGCATCAAGTCTGCACCAACGGATGAAGACACCTGACCTGCCTACCTAATCCCGCTTGTCTGCATTTGGCCCATAGCCATAGCATCAGTGAACCAGATGGGTTTTTATAACAATTGTCAATGGTTTCATGGACATCATTACTGAGACTGGTTATTTTTAATTCCAGAATTTTTTTATTAGTTGAGTTCAAATGACACCAACTGCATGGCCATATTTGAACCAGTGTTCCCAGACAATACTGCACTGCTGCCATCCTTTAGATATTTGTCCATATTTGTCTAGGGGCTGATTTAGTTTAGGGGCTGATTTAGCTCACTGGGCTAAATCGCTGGCTTTTAAAGCAGACCAAGCAGGCCAGCAGCACGGTTCGATTCCCGTATCAGCCTCCCCGGACAGGCGCCGGAATGTGGCGACTAGGGGCTTTTCACAGTAACTTAATTGAAGCCTACTCGTGACAATAAACGATTTTTCATTTTCATTTTTCATTTTTTGACCATCTGCAGGAGCGTGATAGAATATTCTTCACTTGCCTGGATGAATGCAGCCCCAACAACATTTGAAGCTCAATAGAATCCAGAACAAAGCATCCCACTTGATTGGCGCCCCATTGTTGTACCTGCAAAACCACAGATATTTTTTGCTTGTTTACTTACTGAGAAGTTTTACCCAGGGGACCTTATTTGTGAGATGAACAAAGGACAAAACAGGTTCACACTTTAACTCAACAAAATATGACTCAGACTCACAGCTGAGCTTTGGGTTTGACTCGCACTTAGTGAAGGAGGCTTGCCAGGCCAAGGATCACTCGATATGGGTGTCTTCTCTGGGATCGAAACATCGGGACCTTTCTTCTTGCGATGGTTGTGCCTGACTCCCAGGTGTTCGCTGAAGATCTGTCCCTTTCTTTGTACTCGTATGCTAGAATTGAGTCATAGGTATACGTCCACCACTAGCCATTATCCCATCCAGACCTCATCTTGTTAATGGGAAAGAGAGGATATTCCTTTTTATCCGTGGTGATTCAACCAAGGCCCATTGTCCTCTGAAAGACCCTCGGCTGACCAGCCATTAGCTCATTATGGAGTCTGGTGGCTTATTTTGTCTGTCCTTCATCCTGCTGCAAAGTTGATCACCTGTGTTTGGTTTCTTACATATTCATAGCATGGTCTTCTTCTTTGGAGTGGGTAATCACAAAGTCTGTGGCAGCGAGGACATGTTTATGCCTTGACTTGAGTGCAGGTGGACAGAATCTATTCCAGCCAGGGCCTCATGAGATAGTTTCTGTTCCTGGCTATGTGCATCTTCTCAGCCCGTTTTAAGTATCACACCATCTACCTTAAAGTATTCATTCCCTCCAGCATCAATATATGGTGGCAGCAGATGTACAGCAGCAACTCACCAAGGCTCCTTAGACTGCATCATCTAAGTCTGTGACCCCTATCACCTAGAAAGTCAAGAGATATATAGGGACACCACCATCTGCAAATTGTCCTCCAAACCACACAGCATTTTGACTTGGAACTGTATCGCTGTTCCTTTATGGTCACCGGGTCAAAGTCCTGGAGCTCCCCCCCCCCCCCCCCCCCACCATCTCAAATGTGGGTGTTACTACAACACATGGATTGCAGGGGTTTGAGAAAGCAGCTCACTGCCATCTTCTCAGGGGCAATTAGGAATGAGCAATAAATGCTGATCTAACATCCATAGCTTGTGAAAGATTTTATAAAGCATGTGCAGTGTACATGGCAAAAACAAGGAAAATGACGCTAGGAGCAAAAAGCAGTGTCATCTGTGATTCTGAAATGGGAATGGAGTATTTAACTCCGATTGTTACCCTTCTAATTTGAAAATGTGATAGATTACCATTTAGTCATTTGTTTAGAGTTGCCACAACACTGAATTTCTTGGTGGGCTGTACTGATTCATTTATTGCTGCAAGCTAGTTCTTGAAGGATCACAGTTTGAACTTTCCTTGCGAGTAGCTTTCAAATGAGATGTAGGAAAACAATGCCTTTCAACTATAGCTAGTAAGAGTAATAATGCTGCAGCGCCAGGGAAATCTGGAACGGGGGCTGGTTTAGCACAGGGCTAAATAGCTGGCTTTTAAAGCAGACCAAGGCAGGCCAGAAGCATGGTTCAATTCCCGTTCCCGCCTCCCTGAACAGGCTCTGGAATGTGGCAACTAGGGGCTTTTCACAATAACTTAATTTGAAGCCTACTTGTGACAATAAGTGTTTTTCATTTCATTTCATTTCATTTCATTTTCGAAAGGCATTCTCTGATTTAATGGTTTAGGTCAGTCTAGCCAAGCAGTGCTAGGCCTGTCAAACCATGATTGATGTACTAGTCAGTATGCTTTAGGACCTAGGTGCTCGTCTCTCTATCTGGATGTTTCATGTTCGAACTGACGCTAGATTCATTTGGTAGAATCATTACATCTGCTTCATGTAGACTCTATGTAGTTTAGCAGCCATGAACGGATGCAGTGTACACAGCTGTGTTGTACACCCTGTAGCAGTGTGATCCATCTAATGTATAAATAGTAAACCTATACAACAATGCACGTGTGGTGCGAACCGAACTGAGCAGACTGGCTGTGAAGCACTGAGGGCCAGCAATGGAGCAGCTCTACTTAGAACCTTGCAATAATTTAAAGTGCTGGAATTTTATGTGAACACAAAGCTAAGTTTTACATTTGGGTTTCCAAGCATTTGCTATATTCAAAATTCTACCCCAATTGGGAAATCGGACTCCCTGGTTACCAGAGATTTAGATTTCATATTTTCCTATCTATTTACATAGGTCAGCAAAAGGGTGGCAGCCCTCCTTTCTGTAAGTATATCCATAGTTGCAATCTTTCCTCAGTGATGATTCCTACTCAAAACACCAGTCTCATGTAGAACAATGTTATTGTTTATTTTCTGATCATTTTGGCCATGTTGGGATTTGGAGTGTGCGGCTGCGTAGCTTGCTTGTTATTCTTTTTCGACCGAGGATTGAAGAAGTACAAAGCTGCCTGTGCCATTTTTGGAAATCAAACTGCAACCCTTTTGAGAAGTAATTTGTTCAACATGAATTTTGAATGATTAAGCAAAGGTTGGTTATTTCCCTATAGAACAGCTTTACAATGTCTCTGAACCAGTTGATATTTGCTCTTCGTGCCTGTCTGCAAAGTCTGTCTGTGTGTTTTTCATTGGGCCCAGGCAATGTAAACATTGTTACAGGTTACATTACATGCATGTAATGCTTGTGCTCACTTTGCACCTTTTTCTCAGTGCATCATATAGCGCAACAAATTAGTTCAGCTGTAATCAACTTGTTAAACCTTCCTGTGATTGAGAATCAATGGCTCCGGTGAAAAGCGGCATTTGTCTTGTGGCCAGATTTCACATTCCCTGTTGACGGCTGCTTTTTTAATGTCGTCAAGTTGGCTGTAAATGTTTGGTTTTAGAGTCACTAATGGTGTCCGTGACAAATTTGTTTTGCTTAATTTCAGCTTGGTGTCACTTATATGAAGTCACGGAAAGTCCACACCGAGGTGTATCTAATAAATGTAGGTTTATTTACAAGGCTATAATACACAGCTTCCGGTAGAGCCTAACCAGGTCTTAACAGTCAGTACGGAACTGGCAGGCTTTGGGTGGAATTCTCTGATGATGGGACTATGCCCCTGAGATAATGGGCGCAAATCACTCTGGGCTTTTTTCTGAAGTCCAATACGGGGCCCTGCACATCCGGCTGCGGGTCCGCACATGCATCTGCAACATGGACCCACACAGCGGGCTGGCCGCCACAGTATAGGAGCCCCCCCCCCCCCAGATCACACGAGCCCACCGATCGGTGGCGCCCCACCCCCTCCCCCCACCAGGGCGACCACGGAGTGTGTCAGCAGATACCACTATGAGCGCCCGCTGGGTGGAACCATGAATGAACCATGCCAGCGGGAAATCGGCCAGTTGCCGGCGGATAATTGCTGCGGGGGCCTCTTTCATGGCCCCCGACCAGCACCACGTCGACCGCGCGTGTGCGCACGACTGGCGGCGATTCTCTGGTCCATGGGAACTGCGGGAAGGCGTCAGACCTGATCGTGGGTCTGACGCCCCATTCTCTGCCCCTGCACCGAGCGGTATTGCGGTGCGGAGGCTCGGAGAATCCCGGCCTACATCTACAATATGGAAATGAGGGTTGTGGGGAAAGAACAAAGGGCAAGAGTAATTAAACGACCAACAGTGTTTCTTTTCCAGTTCCCTTTTGCAATTGAATTACAAATGCCCTCCACTACATCACAGATTTCTCACTTTTATTCTCTCCTTTTAACTTCTCATGCATCCCTTCCTCGCAAGATGATCTTCAACCTACATATTCTGATAGGTTATTGACATCAAGCGTTCACCCGATTTCTCTCTACACTGACCTGTTGGTTGTTTTTTAAAACTTTTTTCCAATTAAGTGGCAATTTAGCGTGGCCAATCCACCTTACCTTGCACATCTTTGGGTTGAGGGAATGAGACCCATGCAGACACGGGCAGAATGTGCAAACTCCACACAGATAGTAACCCGGGACGGGATCGAACGGGTCCTCAGTGCCATGAGACCTGTTGGATGTTGCATGCATTTTCTATTTAGATTTTAAGAAAAGCTCCCATGCCCTAACCAAATCTATTTCTGTGTTTCTCAAATTGATGCAAGATTTTCTATTTTGCAGTTTAAAAACAGGGCAGAATGGGGAATGAAGTATGGTTGCTACTTATCCTCCAAATTTTATCCTGCCACATATGACGACTTCATCTAGCCTCTTCCTGCACATCAGGAGATTGGTAGTCTACTGTTTAAAAATCCTTTCTCATGACCCACACCTGCTGTCCACAAACCTTACTGCTTATTGCCACAGATTTGGATAACATTTCTCTGCTCTCCAACTATCACTACGCCCTTAGTTTTAAGCCACTGGATGCGATTTACTGGCCACGTTCTGTCCGAATCTGGACCGGACACACCAGTAGATCCTGCGAGAGGCGTCATCTGGAATTCCCTAATGAGACATTGTGATCTAGATCCCTCCAACAATGGGCAGGTTCCAGACTTACATAGTTTTTACCTATGCTGATTCCAAATCTAACAGGCACCCGGGACCTACTGACTTTGCTGAAGAGATTCCAGCATGGTGCTGTTTTAACACTGGTCCCCACAAATGGGGAGTAAGTAGAATGGCACTTGGGAGAGGTCTCCAAAGTGATAAGAGGCCATGGGTGGTTGGCCTCTGGCAGTATGTTATTCTGGCACTATTGATGCTACCTGGGCACCTTGGCACTGCCAGTCTGACATCCTGGCAGTGCCAAAGTACCCAGGTGATATTTTGCCTATGCCAGGGATCGAGTTAGCGGGTGCCCTGCCTGTCTGAGGTGGGTTGCAGAGGGGCTCTAGTACCCCCCAACAGATGAGTTGGGGCGTTGAGGGGGTCATGTCAGAGTGTCGAGAGAACAGTGGTGTCCGATCTCTTCCTGCATTGACGAGCGGAGCTCCTCAATGAAAGAAGTGAGACTGAGTGCAGCCGCGGTGGGGTATCCCTGCTGAGGCCCAAAGAAAACCCAATGCCATTATGTAGCGGGAACATTCCCGCCTCTATAAGCACTAGGAACAACCCCGCCAATCCCATCCAGAATGGACTCTTCTTTTCATTAGTTCGCGCCCAGTGTTCCTAAATAATTTTCCAATACAACTTCATTTGAACACTTGAAAATCAACCTAACCTGCACTGTGGGAGGAAAGTGCAGCACCCGGAGGAAACCCACACAAACATGGGGAGAATGCTTAAACTCCCCACAGACAAACAAACAAAATTAATGCAACTCAGACGTGAACAAACATAAAGCAACAGAATAACATTCATTGCATAATTATAAATTTTGCATGGTAAAGATCAGAAAATGTAACTTTGAAAATCAATGTTTTTTAAGTACTTAGTAGAAATGTTTTTTTATATACTCCCAGTCCATTATTACACCTGAGCCATTCCACTTCATGGACCTTGGCCAGGGATCAATGAAATGTAAATTGAGTGTCTTGACGTGACTGATGTTAAGCTCAGCACGTTCAGCGGCATCAGGATGATGGAGTTGGGCTCAGACAAGTCGAAGCTCAACAGCGGAAGGATCACAGCTGGATTCCTAAATGAGACTGGCATTCAAGACTCAGTAAATAAGGAAGCCCATGGTTTGGAAAAAGAGAAGGAAAGAAACCGAGAGATGAAGAGGAAATTGCCAGTGTGGGGCACGTTCTCGGAAGCGGGGAAGCTTGCAACCCCTTTTGCTGCTCTGTGACGCCAAGTAGGGTCACAAACCACAGTTTGGATCCTGGATCCTGTCTAAGCTCTGGCCACAGTGCAACATTTTGGACTGTGCTTGTGAAGATTCCCTTTAGAATCTGACTTTACTGTACTTCAGGGTTTCCCAAACTTTCCAGTTGCAGAACCCTTTTGACCTCCCAAGTGTACGGAAGGAACCCTGAGAAACATTCTTATTATACTGATGAATTCAACCACAAAAATTATTATTAATGAGCAATAGGTACAAACATACTCAAACAAACTCAAAGGATGTTTTTATGTCTTATATGTTTCCGTTTATTATTGTAATGGGTCTGTTTTATTATAAAAATTTTGGTAGTCAAGTGTGGGAGGTTGAGATAAATTTAGAGAAGAAAGGGAAGAGAGCAAGGGAATAAAGGAAATGATACTGGCAGGAATGGACTGAGTGTACAAACTTAAGAGTCAGCCAGCAGATAAGGCTCGAGGATGCATAAATAGTAAAATGACAGAACTAAAGGCTCTGTATCCAAGTGCCTGTCACATTCACAACAAAACGGATCAATTTTGAACCCGAATATAAGTAAATATGTATGATCTAATGGCTGTTAACTGAGTCATGGCTGCAGACCCCTCCAATTCTCCAACATAACTATTGCGGGGTCCTCGAGCCCCACCTCATAAGGGCAGGACACCCCGGGGCTCGATCCATGGCACAAGCAAGTTGACACCCAGGCACTGCCAGCGCCTCACCAGCCTGGCAGTGCCAAGGTGTCAAGGTGGCAGTGCCAAGATGCTCGGGTGGCAGCTGGATTGCCAAGGTACCACCCTGCCCAGAGCCTGACCATCCGGGCACCTCTAATGGCCCAGGAGACCTCTCCAGGTGCTGTTACACCTGGTTGACATTTTTGCAAAATGGCGCCAAAACCTCTCATGTCCCAGGAGCAGGCATTTGATCCCGGGCCTCGGGACATCAAGACCCTTACTGCTCACTTAAATATGTAAATCTGGATCCTGTCCAGTGAGGGCAAGATCCAGATCACATTCCGAGAGTTGCAAATCTCACGAGAGGCCTCGTGCAAAATGTAATGGCCTGATCGTGTCAGTGAGTGGGGTGCGATGATGCCAGTCGATCACGCCCATAGAATCAGTTTGGGTAGAAACAAGAAATAGTAAAGGTAGACAGTCACTAGTGGGAGTAGTTTATAGGCCCTATAACAGGGCTTTAGAGAGTTTAGAGCTAGAAATATTGGGGGTTTGTGATTAAGGCATAGTGATGATCATGGGTGATCTATAAAAGAGTTTCTATAGGTATTCAAAAAGAAAAAGAACAAGTAGGCATTGGTCCTCCAGAGAATGAGTTGGGGAATGGAAGATAAGGAAATGAATAGAATAGATATTTTGCATCTGACCTTGTGGTAGAGGATGCAGACACCATCCCAAATGTCATAGATGTTTTAAAGGTGATTCCCCAATGTTGTCTGTGAATAATGCATTTTTGGGTATATATATTTTATCCATTGACTGGGAAATAAGTTTTTTTTTAAAGCCAGCAGAAAGCCTTTCCCTTATAAGTAAAAAGGTTAGTTTATACTCTATTGTTCTGGAAGTTATTTAAAAGATAAAAATTATTAACACTCACCACACAATGATTAGTCACAAATGAAGATAAAACAATACTTACAAACGTAAATCAAGATTATTCCATATTCAGTGCAGGTCTGATACGTTGTCAAGTTGAGAGCTTGTGTTGTCTGAAGTGAAGGTTTTGAGGATGTAGAATTGTCTCTGCAGCTGGGAAGACTTTCAGGTCAAATTGCCAGAGATTGCATAACAGGTGAGCTCAGTAGATGCCTTTCTCTGACTCTTTCTCTGCGTTGATGTTTCTTTAAGATGGCTCTCTGTGAACTGCCAGCTTCTTGTCCTTATTAATTTATTTTGAAGGTAAACTGAAATGGCTGTTATATTACACTTGGTGGTAATATGTCGTTACTCTTTGCCTCGTGATCCAGAATGGTCTGATGGTATGATGATCAAGAAACCACCAATCTTTAACTTGAAGCAAAACTGAGTTATTGAATAACGATTAAATTAAATTGAGTTTGCACACTCTACTGAGCTGTAACTGTTAGTAACGTAATACTGAGTCTGTTAAACTATAATCTATGATTAAGTGTTAACTAACGAAGTGCACGTGCTAATTCTCTCTAATCTAACTAGTCCTTGAGTTGTGATCTATCTCTCTCCTCTGCAAACACTAAATACCCACGATGAAATGAAATGAAAATCGCTTATTGTCACGAGTAGACTTCAATTAAGTTACTGTGAAAAGCCCCTAGTCGCCACATTCCGCTGCCTGTCCGGGGAGGCTGGTACGGGAATCGAACCGTGCTGCTGGCCTGCTTGGTCTGCTTTAAAAGCCAGCGATTTAGCTCAGTGAGCTAAACCAGCCCCATAGCTTCAATATTTATACTGGGAACTGGTGGTGCCCACTCGTGTTTACATTACACTGAGATGTAATAATTAATCCTTTAGTGTTGTGCTTATATACATATCATTACAATGGCTACTGATATTATGTCACCTGCACAACATGTCACGTCATCTCCAAAATAGGCATCAGAATTTCAGAGAATCCTTTTTCCACCTGTTGTTCTTGGTTTTCGTCGGGGCCAAGGGATATTTTACCTGCTTAGAATGTGGCATCAACAAAACATCGTTACCTGTTGGACGAGACCGCAGTGAACCATAATTCAATTAAGGATTGTCTTTTGTATTCTCCTGGAAGGGAACATCCAGTCTGAAATGCACAATTCTGTCTGGTAGCTTGGAGCCAGTCTTTAAATTCGATCCATGCTTTTTTAAAAATGTAAGCTTTGTTCCAAAATGTGTAATCTCATAACTGTGCACCGAAACATTCTTCCTTCCTTTGGGGAAAAATGAAATTCCATTCTCATTTTTTTCATCATTGTTTTCTTATGGAACACATATAAAAGAACCACCATACTCTGGGAAATGTTTTCTTCCCACTCACAATTGGCTGATGGAATACAGTTTCTCTCCCAATATTTCCCAATTATTATTCATCTTGTGGAGGGTATTAGCTAATAGTAAACAGAAGTCCATGATTGGTGACGTTGTCGGGCATGTCCTTTAAAGCAGTTAGCATTGAGGAAAGGTTTGTATTTATGCTGACTGGAGGGAGGTCACGTTTTGCTCGGTTGCCTTGGATACAAAAGCTTTTAATATGCAAATGAAGTTGCCTGGTGACAGAATCCTTCAAATCCTTGCAGTGCAGAGGAGGCCATTTGACCCATTGAGTATGCACAACCTTATGAAAGAGCACTCTACATAGGTTCACTCCTCCCATCGGGCCTCTGAACGTTTTGCAGCTTTCTGCACCCCTGTAGAATTCTGTTTTTCGCTGACCTCTGCAACCTCTCTGGACTGTTCTAGAATGTTTGGAGGTAACACCTTCCACCTACAGGTCAATTCTCTGTAAATGGTCAACCCTTTGCATGGGCAAGTTGAGATCGGACCCATAGTTTCTGGCCCCGTAATGGTACCTCCACACACACACCAGTGTGTCCTGTGATGAGTACATTGGAATTTGTTCTGCTTCTGAATGGTAAGTTTTCAATTTTCCCCACTGGCAGCATCTGTAAGACCCGGTATTGTAATGTTCTCTGTCGGCATGGATGGTGAGGTCTTTGTCGTTGAACTGATCAGAGAACGTATGCATTTGTAAATTTACATAGAACATAGAACAGTACAGCACAGAACAGGCCCTTCGGCCCTCGATGTTGTGCCGAGCAATGATCACCCTACTTAAACCCACGTAACCGTAACCAAACAATCCCCCCATTAACCTTACACTACGGGCAATTTAGCATGGCCAATCCACCTAACCCGCACATCTTTGGACTGTGGGAGGAAACCGGAGCACCCGGAGGAAACCCACGCACACACGGGGAGGACGTGCAGACTCCACACAGACAGTGACCCAGCCGGGAATCGAACCTGGGACCCTGGAGCTGTGAAGCATTGATGCTAACCACCATGCTACCGTGAGGCCCCGAAACAAAACTGTTTATTAATTAACTAAAACACAAAAGGGTTTCTATGATGTCTACTAAGATTACAGTTGGATATGATGGCTAACTATAGAACAGTACAGCACAGAACAGGCCCTTCGGCCCACGATGTTGTGCCTAGCATTGTCCGATACCAAGATCAAGCTATCTCACTCCCTGTCATTCTGGTGTGCTCCATGTGCCTATCCAATAACCGCTTGAAAGTTCCTAAAGTGTCCGACTCCACTATCACAGCAGGAAGTCCATTCCACACCCTAACCATTCTCTGAGTAAAGAACTTACCTCGGTCATCCCTCCTATATCTCCCACCCTGAACCTTATAGTTTTGCCCCCTTGTAACAGCTACATCTAACCGAGGAAATAGTCTCTGAACATTCACTCTATCTATCCCCCTCATCATCTTATTTGATTGATTTATTATTGTCACATGTATACAGTGAAAAGTATTGTTTCTTGCATGCTGTACAAACAATGCATACCGTACATACCTTATAAACCTTTATTAAGTCGCCTCTCATCCTCCTCCGCTCCAAAGAGAAAAGCCCTAATTCCCTCAACCTTTCCTCATAAGACCTATCCTCCAAACCAGGCAGCATCCTGGTCAATCTCCTTTGCACCCTTTCCAATGCTTCCACATCCTTCCTATAGTGAGGTGACCAGAACTGCACACAATACTCCAAATGTGGTCTCACCAGGGTCATGTACAGTTGCAGCATAACCCACGGCTCTTCAACTCAAGCCCACTGTTAATAAACGCTAACACACTATAGGCCTTCTTCACGGCTCTATCCACTTGAGTGGCAACCTTCAGAGATCTGTGGACATGAACCCCAAGATCTCTGTTCCTCCACATTCCTCAGAACCCTGCCGTTGACCCTGTAAACTGCATTCAAATTTTTCCTACCAAAATGAATCACTTTGCACTTATCAGGGTTAAACTCCATCTGCCATTTTTCGACCCAGCTCTGCATCCTATCAATGTTTCTTTGCAGCCTACAACAGCCCTCCACCTCATCCACTACTCCACCAATCTTGGTGTCATCAGCAAATTTACTGACCCACCCTTCAGCCCCCTCCTCCAAGTCATTGATAAAAATCACAAATAGCAGAGGACCCAGCACTGATCCCTGTGGTATACCGCTGGTAACTGGTCTCCAGCCTGAAAATCTTCCATCCACCACCATGTCTTCTATGTGATAGCCAGTTACTTATCCAATTGGCCAATTTCCATCGATCCCACACTTCCTTACTTTCTTCATGAGCCGACCATGGGGAACCTTATCAAACGCCTTACTAAAATCAATGTATATAACATCAACTGCTCTACCTTCATCTACATACTTAGTCACCACCTCAAAGAATTCAATCAAATTTGTGAGGCAAGACTTACCTTTCACAAATCCGTGTTGACTATCCCGGATTAAGCTGCATCTTTCCAAATGTAAACTATAAAGAACTATGATTAACTATTATTAATTACTGTTGGCTCAGGAGCTGCTCGATATGCGCCTGCTGTCCAGGTTCTGTCTCTCACTTGTGGGTTTCTTGCAGTAACGTTCTCCTGTAGCCACACCTCCTGTGGTCGGATGCTACAATTCTTTTTTTTATATAAATTTAAATTATCCAATTAATTTTTCCAATTAACGGGCAATTTAGCGTAGCCAATCCACCTACTCTGCACATTTTTGGGGTGTGGGGGCGAAACCCACTCAGACACGGGGAGAATGTGCAAACTCCACACGGACAGTGACCCAGAGCCGGGATCGAACCTGGGACCTCAGCGCCGTGAGGCGGTTGTGCTAACCACTAGGCCACCGTGCTGCCCTCGGATGCTAGAATTCTAATCTATGCATGCAGGCACTAATGTTATATTCAGTTTGGTTATTATTTTATATGCACAAATGATAATCTACATATCATTACAGGTATCTCAGAGAATTCTAATCTGCTTGTCTGGTTCTTTGGAAACACTATGGGCACCTTCCCCTTGAACACAAAACCTTGGTGGGTATCCACACCCTCTACTGTGTTTGCACATAGACATACAACTTTCTTGACTGTGGACATGGGCTGTGCTGTAATGTTCCCAGTGGTTCTCTGGGCATACTAGCAGTTCTACTTGGCATATCCTGGCTTGCCACAATGAAAGCAGACAGGGCACAGCTCTGCTGATTTGTTTTCTAGACCCCTTCTTTTAAAAGATGGAAATGGGTTTTCCCTACTTTACCTTGGGATCTACTTCTACTTCTTTCCCTTCTCTATCTCTTCTATCTCGATGTGATTGATGTGAACTACCCGACCCAGGCTTGCTGTGATTCAGTGGTTTTTACGTCAGTACATAGTCCTCAGCCAGAACTGCGGCTGCCTTTGCGGAGGTAACCTTCTTACTCCAGATGCATTTTAGTATTACAGGGGAGGCAAATTTTCAAATTCCTCTCACAGTACCAATTATCTTATCCCCTTGTAGGAACACTTTATTTTTAAAGTGCGGACCCACAGACCGAGCGCAATCTGTTTAATTCTTTTGATTTCAAAATAATTGTTTGAGTTTCTTAATGGGAGTTGCCAATAAAGCACAAAAACAAAAAGGTGCCCCTTGCAGATCTGAATGAAAAATCTTGCTGTCAAATTTAAACTTGAGTTCACTCGTGCTATTGTGAACATGAAGGCCAAGATTTTAAAAAAGAATGCATTTTCTTCACTTGAAGCATCTGAATTTCACTAGCAAGCAACTGGAAAATTAGTACACTCTGCCTGACTGCTTGTGATAATTTGAGTGAGAGATGAAATTATTAAGGACTCCCTGCTTCAATTTGCTCAGAAATGCAATTTCAACAAAATATTCCAAGTATTATGTTCTGCCATCACCCTTCTACAATAAATTGCTGAATAAAAAGAGAAGCCAAGGTAAAACATTGAATTCCATAGTGAAGAACATAGAACATAGAACATTACAGCGCAGGACAGGCCCTTCGGCCCTCGATGTTGCGCCGACCTGTGAAACCACCCTAAAGCCCATCTACACGATTCCCTTATCGTCCATATGTCTATCCAATGACCATTTGAATGCCCTTAGTGTTGTTGAGTCCACTACTGTTGCAGGCAGGGCATTCCACGCCCTTACTACTCTCTGAGTAAAGAACCTACCTCTGACATCTGTCCTATATCTATCTCCCCTCAATTTAAAGCTATGTCCACTCGTGCTAGACATCACCATCTGAGGAAAAAGGCTCTAACTGTCCACCCTATCTAATCCTCTGATCATCGTGTATGCCTCAATTAAGTCACCTCTTAACCTTCTTCTCTCTAATGAAAGCAGCGTCAAGTCCTTCAGCCTTTCCTCCTATGATCTTCCCTCCATACCAGGCAACATCTTGTAAATCTCTTCTGTACCCTTTCCAATGCTTCCACATCCTTCCTATAATGTGGCGACCAGAACTGCACGTAATACCCAAATGCGGCAGCACCAGAGTTTTGTACAACTGCAACATGACCTCATGGTTCCGAAACTCAATTCCTCTACCAATAAAAGCTAACACACCGTACTCCTTCTTAACAACCCTCTCAACTTGGGTGCCAACTTTCAGGGATCTATGGACATGGACACCGAGATCTCTCTGCTCGTCCACACTACCAAGAATCTTACCATTAGCCCAGTACTCTGTCTTCCTGTTATTCCTTCCAAAATGAATCACCTCACACTTTTCTGCATTAAACTCCATTTGCCACCTCTCATCCAGCTCTGCAGCTTATCTATGTCCCTCTGTAACTTGTAACATCCTTCTGCACTGTCCACAACTCCACCGACTTTAGTGTCAGCTGCAAATTTACTCACCCATCCTTCTACGCCCTCCTCCAGGTCATTTATAAAAATGACAAACAGCAGTGGCCCCAAAACAGATCCTTGTGGTCCACTAGTCCACTAGTAACTGGACTCCAGTCTGAACATTTCCCATAAACAACCACGCTTTGTCTTGTTCCAGCTAGCCAATTTCTGATCCAAACTGTTAAATCACCCTGAATCCCATGCCTCCGTATTTTCTGCAATAGCCTACCGTTGGGAACCTTATCAAACGCTTTACTGAAATCCATATACACCACATCAACTGCTTTACCCTCATCCACCTGTTTGGTCACCTTCTCAAAGAACTCAATAAGGTTTGTGAGGCACGGCCTACCCTTCATAAAACCGTGTTGTCTATCTCTAATCAAATTATTCCTTTCCAGATGATTATACATCCTATCTCTTATAAACCTTTCCAAGACTTTTCCCACAACAGAAGTAAGGCTCATTGGTCTACAGTTATCGGGGTTATCTCTACTCCCCTTCTTGAACAAGGGGACAACATTTGCTATCCTCCAGTCTTCTGACACTATTCCTGTAGACAAAGATGACTTAAAGATCAAAGCCAAAGGCTCAGCAATCTCCTCCGTATCTTCCCAGAGAATCCTAGGATAAATCCCATCCGGCCCAAGGGACTTATTTATTTTCACTCTTTCCAGAATTGCTACCACCTCCTCCTTATGAACATCAAGCCCTTCTAGTCTAGTAGCCTGTATCTCAGTATTCTCTTCGACAACATTGTTTTTTTTCCTGTGTGAATACTGACGAAAAATATTCATTTAGCAGGACACCACAAAGGTTCAAGAAGAGGGTACGGAAGACGTGACAAATTATTAATTGATTTAAGCAGCTCCAGCAGTGATCTCAGGAAATTGCATGCTTTTATGGGACAAGAATGTCTGAGAGATGTTGGTCATTGTGGGGACATATAAGTAGCTGGTTCCCCAAGAACCAACTGCCCAGTTGGATTTGTGTGAAAGGAAATTTTTAAACATATATACTTTAATGTAGATATGGGTGTAGTATAAGGATATTCAAGTTTGTAAGGGCTAATCTGGGACTGGAGAACAGGAACAGCCACATTATGATGTAGCGAGTCGCATGATAGTAAACCGAGTCCAGCAGTAGTCTAGCAGAAGTCAGCATGGAGATGGTACCTAGTCAGTGCTGGTCAGGAGATGTATACAGTCATGTATTACCAATAAGCACATTGGCTGGAATCTTTAGGCTTCGCGGCAGGTTCTCCTGTGGTGGATGCAGTGAGACATTCGAAAGTCAGTTGACTTTGGCAGGACTGGAAGACCCCACTGCTGAGCGGGGCCAGAAAATTAATTAATTAATTTCAACCTATGAACAAGACACTGAACAAACCTGTAGAACATGGAGCAGCTGATGAAAGAACCTAGAGATTCAATAGAATCAAGAGCATGAGCCCCGAAATCTGAAAAAATGAAGGAACAGCGACTTAACCTGATCCGAAGCGGCAAAAAGAAGCTCTAATGCAGATGTGGTGGCTGAAAGACAAGATTTTAAAACAAAATTCCAATTTAGGGGCAATTTAGCATGGCCAATCCACCAACCCTGCACATCTTTGGGTTGTGGTGGTGAGTCCCATGCAGACACGGGGAGAATGTGCAAACTCCACGCGGACAGTGATCCGTGGCTGGAGTCAAACCTGGGTCCTCAGCGCTGCAGGCAGCAGTGCTAACTACTGTGTCACCGTGAAAGGCAGAAGATGAAATCCACTATACAGAAACGGGATCAGAGCATGTGGAGGCCTATTGTGAATCACCATCAATTGTAATTGCAGAGTCAAAGGTGAGCAAAAATTCAAGTCTAAGACAGAACTAGCCTTTAAATGTCTTCAGGGCATTGATCAGTCCATAATCACTGCGGTCGGCCCAGAGTTGGTGCCATAAGACATGAGAGCTTCCGTGAAAAGAACAAAGCTGAAAATCACAGCCAAAGCCGGCATTCACCTTTTAATCACTTTAAAATTGTCTGAAAGCGTTCTAAAAGAAATAACTGAAAACCTGTGATTTAAAAAATTGCTGCAAAAACACGATCCCTTTGATCATAAGAACATAAGAACTAGGAGCAGGAGTAGGCCATATGGCCCCTCGAGCCTGCTCTGCCATTCAATGAGATCATGGCTGATCTTTTTTGGACTCAGCTCCACTTTCCGGCCTGAACACCATAACCCTTAATCCCTTTATTCTTCAAAAAACTATCTCTCTTTATCTTAAAAACATTTAATGAAGGAGCCTTAACTGCTTCACTGGGCAAGCAATTCCACAGATTCACAACCCTTTGGGTGAAGAAGTTCCTCCTAAACTCAGCCCTAAATCTACTTCCCCTTATTTTGAGGCTATGCTCCGAGTTCTGTTTTCACCCGCCAGTGGAAACAACCTGCCCGCATCTATCCTATCTATTCCCTTCATAATTTTATATGTTTCTATAAGATCCCCCCTCATCCTTCTAAATTCCAATGAGTACAGTCCCAGTCTACTCAACCTCTCCTCGTAATCCAACCTCTTCAGATCTGGGATTAACCTAGTGAATCTCCTCTGCACACCCTCCAGCGCCAGTACGTCCTTTATCAGGTAAGGAGACCAAAACTGAACACACTACTCCAGGTGTGGCCTCACTAACACCTTATACAATTGCAGCATAACCTCCCTAGTCTTAAACTCCATCCCTCTAGCAATATAGGACAAAACTCCATTTGCCTTCTTAATCACCTGTTGCACCTGTAAACCAACGTTTTGCGACTCATGCACTAGCACACCCAGGTCTCTCTGCACAGCAGCATGCTTTAATATTTTATCATTTAAATAATAATCCCTTTTGCTGTTATTCCTACCAAAATGGATAACCTCACATTTGTCAACATTGTATTCCATCTGCCAGACCCTAGCCTATTCATTTAACCTATCCAAATCCCTCTGCAGACTTCCGGTATCCTCTGAACTTTTTGCTTCACCACTCATCTTAGTGTCGTCTGCAAACTTGGACACATTGCACTTGGTCCCCAACTCCAAACCATCTATATAAATTGTGAACAATTGTGGGCTCAACACTGATCCCTGAGGGACACCATTGGCTACTGATTGCCAACCAGAGAAACACCCATTCATCCCCACTCTTTGCTTTCTATTAATTAACCAATCCTCTATCCATGCTACTACTTTACCCTTAATGCCATGCATCTTTATCTTTTGCAGCACCTTTTGTGTGGCACCTTATCAAAGGCTTTCTGGAAATCCAGATATATCATTTCCATTGGCTCCCCATTATCTACCGCACTGGTAATGTCCTCAAAAAGTTCCACAAAATTAGTTACGCACGACCTGCCCTTTATGAACCCAGGATGCGTCTGCCCAATGGGACAATTTCCATCCAGATGTCTCGCTGTTTCTACCTTGATAGATTCCAGCATCTTCCCTACTACCGAAGTTAAGCTCACCGGCCTATAATTACCCGCTTTCTTCCTAGCTCCTTTTTTAAACAGTGGTGTCACGTTTGCCAATTTCCAATCCACCGGGACCACCCCAGAGTCTAGTGAATTTTGGTAAATTATCATTACTGCATTTGCAATTTCCCTCGCCATCTCTTTTAGCACTCTGGGCTGCATTCCATCAGAGCCAGGAGACTTGTCTACCTTTAGCCCCATTTGCTTGCCCATCACTACCTCCTTATTGATAACAATCCTCTCAAGGTCATCACCTGTCATAACCTCATTTCCATCAGTCACTGTCATGCTATTTGTGTCTTCCACTGTGAAGACTGACCCAAAAAACCTGTTCAGTTCTTCAGCCATTTCCTCATCTCCCATTGTTAAATCTCCCTTCTCATCCTCTGAAGGACCAATATTTACCTTAGCCACTCTTTTTTGTTTTATATATTTGTAGAAACTTTTACTATCTGTTTTTATATTCTGAGCAAGTTTACTCTCATAATGTATCTAACTCTCCTTTATAACTTTTTTTAGTAGCTTTCTGTTGGCCCCTAAAGATTTCCCAGACCTCTAGTCTCCCACTAGTCTTTGCCACTTTATCTGCTTTTTCCTTCAATTTGATACTCTCCCTTATTTCCTTAGATATCCACAGTCAATTTTCCATCTTTCTACCGTCCTTCCTTTTTGTTGGTATAAATCTTTGCTGAGCACTGTGAAAAATCGCTTGGCAAGTTCTCCACTGTTCCTCAACTGTTTCACCATAAAGTCTTTGCTCCCAGTCTACCTTAGCTAGGTCTTCTCTCATCCCATTGTAATCTCCTTTGTTTAAGCACAAAACACTAGTATTTGATTTTACTTTCTCACTCTCCATCTGTATTTTAAATTCCACCATATTGTGATCGCTCCTTCCGAGAGGATCCCTAACTATGAGATCATGAATCAGTCCTGTCTCATTACACAGGACCAGATCTAGGACTGCTTGTTCCCTCGTAGGTTCCATTGCATTCTGTTCTGGAAAACTATCGCGGATACATTCTATAAACTCCTCCTCAAGGCTGCCTTGACTGACCTGCTAAAACCAATCTACATGTAGATTAAAATCCCTCATCATTAGATCCATGATTGTCGTAGGAGTCCATCGAAACCTGACAAGTGCGGGAAGAAGAAGTGAAAAGAACGGTTATTGCAGTGCAATCTTTAAAAGTGGAACAACATTCAAAACTGCTCACTTCTGTTCTGAAAAGCAAGCATGGATAACCATGACACCACATCAAATCAAGCTGATACAAGGACCAAGCCAGATGCAAAATTGGGTGTTATAGAGAAGAAAATGTTTACGTTGCTAGGGTGCCATTGGATTCACAGAATTCACAGTACAGAAGGAGTCCATTCGGCCCATCGAGTCTGCACAGACCCATTGAAAGAGCACCCTATTTAAGCCCACGATTCCATCCTGTTCCCGGTACCCAGTGACCCTGTGGTGATGTCCATCACTGTAAATACACGAGGGGTTAAAGTACATATATGTAGGGGCAGCACGGTAGCATGGTGGTTAGCATAAATGCTTCACAGCTCCAGGGTCCCAGGTTCGATTCCCGTCTGGGTCACTGTCTGTGCGGAGTCTGCACGTCCTCCCTGTGTGTGCGTGGGTTTCCTCCCACAGTCGAAAGATGTGCGGGTTAGGTGGATTGGCCATGCTAAATTGCCCGTAGTGTCCTAAAAAGTAAGGTTAAGGAGGGGGTTGTTGGGTTACGGGTATAGGGTGGATACGTGGGTTTGAGTAGGGTGATCATGGCTCGGCACAACACTGAGGGCCGAAGGGCCCGTTCTGTGCTGTACTGTTCTATGTTCTATGTTCTAATAGTTAGACACTAGAGGGAGCACCAGAGACATCATACACACACACTCAACCAATACATAAGTTAGATAGAACACGACCAATGGGCACTCACAATACTCCCAGAGGTGACATGACCACAGGAGGGCATTACACCAACTCATATATAAAGGACACCACACACATGATCTGCCTCTTTCCAGTGGAGACAGTCAGAGAGTACAGAGACAATGTTGATTCAATATCATTCCCACCACTTGGAGTGTAGCAATCTGGTTAGTCGGTCTGAGGAGCTATCGGAGGATTTACAGTAGTGTCGAACCCAAGTTCTAATAGTGTACATAGTTTAATAAACGTGTTGGAGTTATCTTCACGTCTGATCCTTCCTTTGTCGAGTTCACCACAAGGAAGCCGCTTATGCTACACCAAAATAGCATAACAAGATAACCCCACCTATCCTTTGGACACTGAGGGGAAATTTATCATAGCCAATCCCCCTTTCCTGCACATCTTTGGACTGTGGGAGGAAACCGGAGCACCCGGAGGAAACCTATGCAGACACTGGGAGGTGGTGCAAACTCCGCACAGTGACCCGAGGATGGAATTCAACGCAGGTCCATGGAGCTGTGAGGCAGAAGTGCTAACCACTTTGCCACCATGTACCCCAAAGTAGCATTCAGTAGGAAATCAGGAAATCCAACCTAATATATTCTTGTCGTTATTTGGTGAAGTAGCAGACAATATAGTCATAAAACATATTATCAATTAATCCTTAATCACATTTGGTGAGCTATGAAAAGCCTTTTGCCAGTATTTAAAATTCAAGTTGTGGAAAGCATAGATCTTGATGGAAGGCATAGAATTACCCCAGATACACATGAAATGGGTAAGGAGACCCCAGGTGAGGGAGACTATACCCAAGCTGAGCATCTCAACTCAATGAGATGCACAAACTGAAGGGTTTAGTGCAGAGGAAAGACGAGGCTGAGAAGTAGCTGAAAAAAAAGTAGAGTCCATTTGAAAATGCTGGCCCAAAATGCAGGTTTGCAGTACAGTGCCAACTGGGCATGATTGAATTTGTACATTCTAAGCTCAGCTGGAGAAGGAAAAGTAAATGTGACACTGAAAAACTGGATCCCTGGGTGAACTTATTAAGCTTGTATCAGGATTCTGCAGATAACTCTGAAACAAGCCAAGTATCTGAGCTGAATGATAAGATTCACAGGCTTGAAAAAGAACTGGAAGATATAAACACATTTTATTAAAATTGTGAAACAAGTGGAAATTAATATTCCTTTTTTTTTGGAATGTCAACTTCGAGGAAGAACATGGTGGGCTGAAAGGGAATAAAGGGTGAGTCACTCTGATGACTATGAAGAGTGAACACTCCCTCTGTAAGAAATAGGACAAAAGTCACGGGCCGGTATACTCCGAGCCTGTGCCTGGTCGGAAAATCACCGGTGATGCCGGAAATTCCCGCCATGCCGCTCTGACGCCAGGACGCGATTCTTCGGCGACCAGAGAATCAGCGGAAGTCGCGCGCGCAGCCCACACGGCACCGCCCCGCACCCCCACACCACCGGTTATCAAAGTCCATGGTGTTAAGTAATGGGTGCAGAGACATTCCAATTAGTTGTCTCATTTATGTTAAGTATCCAATAATTGACCCTGATATGTAAAGGGGCTTAAGGTGGCCTTTATGTCATGTGATGATAGAGTTTTGTGCAGTCTGAGAAAGTGGAATCAAGGTGTTTGTAAAAAGGAGCAGTACCTTTGACTCTTTGTATAACTGCAGCTAAACGTCTAACAAATGGTAGCAGAGGATGGTTGCTGTGCAAATGTGAAGGGTCGAAATATACAACTTTTCCAGACCAAACCAAGGAATGAGTGAGAAGAAAAAAAAAAGATATATGGCTGAACCTAGGATAAAGATAGCCGGAAATGACTCCCCCCCCCCCCCCCCCCCTTATTTTCTGAAAGGGGATCGTGCGACCAATAAAGAAGTGCAGTAGTTATGTGGACTAAGATAACTGCCTTGGGAAAGAGAAAACAAGGTATGGCATTGGCTCTTTCTCTACCTTAGGACAGTAAAATCCGACGCAAAGTGTTTTCTGAGCTGGAATTGGAAGAGTTAGACTCAGAAGAAGGTCTGGAGACTCTATTACGTTATATGGATAAGATTCATAAAAAAGATGACTTGTTAAGTACGATTGAAGCATGGTCGGATTTGATAGGTTCTGGAAAATAAAGGATTTCTCCATGGAATTTGGAAGACTATATAAAAGGTTGCAGAAACACAACCTGGAATTTCCACAGTCTGTGTTGGCTGTGACTGTGCTAGAGTGAGCAACGTGGATAGGCTACTTGTTTTGACAGTAGTTCAGTTTGAGGATAAGGATACCTTATTCGATCAGATGGCAGAAGCTTTGAAAAAGATGGATTTTCATGGAAAAGGTTCTTCCGGCCGGATGGAACTTATAAGGCAAAGGCTAGGCTTGTGGCACGGGGATTTGAAGAAAACTTAGAAGATCAGGATTTAAGGATAGATTCACCTACGCTACGCTATTTTAAAGATCCTCTTGACTCTATTTGCCATAAAGGCATGGGAATGCAAATCTATAGATATAAAAGCTGCCTTTTTACAGGGGCATCAGCTTCAGAGAGCCATTTTTCTCCGTCCTCCTAAAGAGACAGCTAACACAGAAGGGGTACACTGGAAGTTGAACAAATGTGTACATGGATTAAATAATGCGTCTAGAGTCTGGTATTTTTCGGTCAGGTCAGTTTTGTTAAAGTTAGGCTGTTGCCAGTTGAAAGCAGATCCAGCAATGTTTTACTGGCACTATAAAGGAAATGTTTCTGGCATCTTTATGATGCATGTCAGTGATTTTTGTGGGGTGGGACTAGTGATTTCAAAGCTATTGTAATCTCTGGTTTGAGGAAAGAATTTAGGGTTGGAAGTCAGGCTTCCGGTGCATTTAAATATGTTGGACTGGAAATCGGACAGACTACGTTAGGTGCAACTTTACGACAGCAAACTTATTTGGAAACTTATTTAGCCCAATATCAATTAGTCGTGGCTGGAGTTCACAAAACGATGCAATGGCTTCAAAGATGAAAAAAGAGCAACTGGACAACTGAATTGGTTAGGCAGACAGACTAGACCGGACGTGAGTTTTGATGTCTTAGAATTGAGTACAAAAATGAATGATCCCAAAGTGGAAGACATAATAAGAGCAAATAAAGCGTCGGACAAACTAAAAATGCAGGAGTGTGTTTTGAGGCTCCCAGTTTTCGGTGACCTCAGGCACTTGAAACTCAGTTTATAGTGATGCGTCCTATGCAAATTTATGTGATGGGGTTTCAAGCGCAGGAGGTTTTATAATTTTCCTTTTTGGGGAACAATGGTAAATGTTGCCCTCTTGTGCAGGAAACAAAGACAATAAGGAGAGTGGTCAAAAGCACTTTGGCTGCTGAGACAGTAAGCCTTGTAGAGGCATTGGATATGGCCTTTTATATATCTCAGGTATTGACAGAAACTTTGGATTCGGGAATTTGGCTAATATACCTATTGACTGTCACATTGACAATAAATCCCTGTGGGAAAATGTGCACTCTACAAAAAGTGTCAATCGAAAAAGATTAAGGATCAACCTCACAAGTGTGAAGCAGATGGTTGACAGAGCGGAAATAGCAAAATTTAAATGGGCCGACAGTAGCTATTCATTGTCAGACTGTTTTACAAAAAGAGGGGCTGGTTCACAGAAACTTATGGATATTGTTAATGAAATGAAAAATGAAAATGAAAATCGCTTATTGTCACGAGTAGGCTTCAATGAAGTTACTGTGAAAAGACCCTAGTTGCCACATTCCGGCGCCTGTCCGGGGAGGCTGGTACGGGAATCGAACCGTGCTGCTTGCCTGCTTGGCCTGCTTTAAAAGCCAGCGATTTAGCCCAGTGAGCTAAACCAGCCCTGTTTCTGTGCACCTGTTTCTGTGACTGTTTTTGTTCTTCCAATTATTTGTCTCATTTATGTTAAGTATCCAATAGACATAGACAATAGAATTTACAGTGCGGAAGGAGGCCATTTGGCCCATCAAGTCTGCACAGACCCTTGGAAAGAACACCCCACTTCAGCCCACACCTCCACCCTAGCCCCAAAACCCAGTAGCCCCATCTAACCATTTGGACACTAAGGGCAATTTAGCATGGCCAATCCACCTAACCTGTATATCTTTGGACTGTGGGAGGAAACCGGAGCACCCACAGGAAACCCATGCAGACACGGGGAGAACGTGCAGCCTCCACACAGACAGTGACCCAAGCCCGAAATTGAACCTGGGACCCTGGCGCTGTGAAGCAACCGTGCTAACCACTGTGCTACCGTGCTACCCGTAATTGACACTGATATGTAAAGGGCCTTCAGGTGGCCTTTGTGTCAGGTTTTGTGCAGACTCTGTTAAAGTGGAATAAAGGTGTTTGTAAAAAGGAGCAGTACCTTTGACTCTTTATACACAGCAGCTAAACGTTGAACACATGAGCTGGATTCTCCGCACCCCGATGCTGAAATCACGTTCGATGACAGGGCGGAAAATCCGTTTTGGCGCTCGAAAATGGGAGCGGCGCTAGTTCTTCGATTCTATGCCGACCCGAAAATTGGCGTACTCATGGCTGTGTATCCACCGCCTCAGACTATTGCCTGAGGCCCACCCATTCTCTGTCCCTGACTGGCCGAATTCCCGGTGCCGTCGACCTCTCGTGGTCCCACCGTCCGTGATCCTCGTGTGGTGGCTGCGGACTCGGTCCGGGGCCGCCATAGTCGGCGGAGAGCCGATCGGGGGACGGGGGGGGGGGGGTTTCATTCGGGACAAGTGGCTATGTGTGCAGGCGATCCAGCACGCGCGAGCAGCCGATGCAGGGCACCATTTTGCCCATCCATTGTCCGCGGGCTGAGTCCGCTGGAGGCCGCTGCCATGCACATGCGCCTCTAACCCAGAAGTGCGGAGGGCCGTATCGGCAGCTAGAGCAGCGAGCTCTATGACAGGTGCCTGCTAGACCCATGCAAGACGGTGAATCTGTGGCCTTTTAACGCCAATTTGCCTGGCATAAAAGGCCACAGTTTTCACGACGGCGCGAGGACAGTCCCAAAAGCAGAGAATCCAGCCCCATCTCTACCACTTATACCGTCAGAGCTGCTATCAATGAGGCAAACATTGATGGCAAGGTTCAGCACTGCCTTCAGTACGTCAGCGCAGCCTTCAGTCACCTGAGGAGGACTTTGCATGAAACCCAGGACCTCAGACCCAACACTAAGCTCATGGTCTACAGAGCAGTCGTGATACCCGCCTTCCTGTATGGCTCAGGGTTGTGGACTATGTACAGCAGGCACTTTAAAACCCTGGAAAAGTAGAACCACCGCTATTGCCGTAAGATCCTGCAAATTCATTGCTGGATAGATGCACCAATGTCAATGTTCTCGCTCAGGTCAACATCCCCAGCATCGAAGCATTGGCTTCGCTGAGCATCGCTCAGTTCCGCTGGGTGGCCACATTGTCCGCATGCCTGACACGAGATTCCCAAAACAAACGTTCTACTCTGAGTTTCGACATGTCAAGCGGACCTCAGGAATGCAAAGGAAGTGCATTAAGGACACACTTTAACATTCCTTGGTAAATGTGTAACATCTCCACTGACACCTAGAATCCCAGGCCCAAGACTGCCTGAAGTGGAGAAAGGTAGCCAGGAAGGAGCTGACTACCTCAGGTGATATTGCCAAGAGCAAGATGAAGCCAAACATTGATAATGAAGGTAACGTGTGGCAACCCACAAAACCCAACCACCCGCTCCTCCAACCACCGTCTATCTAACCTGTGACAGAGATGTTTGTCATGCATTGGACTCCTCAGTCACTTGTTTGACTAGTGTGGAAGCAAGTCATCCTCGACTCCGAGGGGTGTCCAAAAAGAAGGACTGCCCCCCCATATAAATGTTACAGCTGAGTGGGGAGCGCAAGCAGCAGCGTTTGATGTGGGGGTCCTTATTCCATCTCTGACCCCGGTCCATCATTGTGAATTGAAAAAAAATATCTGTCCCCACCATTTTTCTCTGGTGTTCCTCTGTACTCTCACTAAAGGTACAGTGTGAAACTGGCAGAACCTCAACAGAATTTCAGTCCCTTCTGTTCAAGTTCCCACTTGAAGAATGATTGCTTGGGCAAACTACTGGACAGCTGCTGGTGCCACTGATTGAATCACAACTTCCAGGGAAGTAGAGGAAATTGGAGAGTTGAATTTTAATTGTTGCCTATAACATAAATGACAAGTTAAAGCGATGGAAGTGTAGTTGATACATTAGTGACTTCCTGGTACCATATTCTCTGTACATTAATCTTTGAGATTGGAGCTGTCGACACTGCAAGGGTGCACACAAAACCTTCCTTTCAGTGGTCAGAAAAGCAATCGCATTCCATTTTGTTTCTTGTTATTTACTGTTATTTTGCCTAAGTGTACAAGATGGTAAATCTCATTGAGTCTGGGTTCCTTTTGCTCTTGTATTTTAATGAATTTGATGCAGGAGCTGGTGTGTTGTCCCATATGATGCTGATTGTTTGAAAGTAGGAGAATAACAAATGGTTAGACCCACTCATTTTTGATTTTACCATTGCGTTGAATTTAAACTTGAGGAAATTGATCCCTCCCAACTGGAGATTGGTGGACCCAACATTTTCACAAATGGCGCTCAAGCCCAAATCCAATGAGTGAACAATAACTGCAGATGTAATTTGCATGAATTACTGTAGTTTTGACAAGTGATGCCTCATTTAGCATTTAGCTGCTCCAGATGTTACGAACACCCAACTGCATTTTTCAAGATTGAAAGCACACATGAGCTGTATTCACTGTTTGATTAATCCAGACTTGATGTGTGTTGCAGAAGGAATCTTCAAGAATGTAATTCTTTTTCTGGGAGAAATGGTTTTAAGACTTGTTCAGAAGCACGGTTCCCCTCCATTGAATGAACTGTGTCGTTTATGTTTCTCTCCTTGTCTCGTAGCTTGTTATTTAATGGCAAGCTAACTCACTTTGAAACTTCTGCCTGCACATGATTTAAGCAGACCACCCTTCAAAATGTTGGGAGAGGAGCAGTTGGGTGGGATGGGGTGGCAGAGGTTTGTCAGTGTCATTCTTCCTGGCCACGTTGCTGCTAATATCTCATTTTTTTAGACAGCTATGTGAGTGAGGAATTACAATTTTACATCCTGAAGTAGTGTTCACATGACAGACTATTTCAGTCCTCGCTTGAATAAGGAGTGTGTTATGCTCTTAAAGAACATGCATGTGTTCTGAAGATAAGGGGTCTGGGACGGGTTTCTCCAATAATGGGGCCATGTCCCCACACCCACGGGAAAACGGGCGCGAATCACTCCGGACTTTGGGTCTGGGGTGATTCTCTGTTTTTAATTGGGCTAGCAGGGCCCCCGAGTGTTCCACGCAGCTCCAGCTGCAGATACGGGGCCCTGTACCTCCGGCCGTGGGTCCGCATGGCGGCCGCCCGCGACATGGCGGACCCACACAGTGGGCCGGCGCCGAAGAAGTAGGGCCCCCCCAGATTGCGCGCCCACCAATCGGTGGCCCCCAATCGCGGGCCTGGCCATCATGGAGGCCCGCATGATGGTGGTCCGCAGAAAATCGCCGTGGGGGCCTCTTTCAACGGCCCCCGACTGGCGCCGCGTCGACCGCGCGCACGCAACTCTCGGCAATTCTCCAGTCGCCCGAGAATTGCGGGAAGGTGTTGCGGGTCCAACGCCCCATTATCGGCCCCCACGCCGCCTGCGATTGCGGCGCTGAGCCTCGGAGAATCCCGGATTTTTCAAAAACCGACTTGATGGCAGTTTGTGCCTATTTGTGCCCACTAGCTGTGCCTATCTAGCAGTTAACAGCAGACTGACATGAGTTTCTTCATCGGTTGTGGTTGGTGAGCAGTGGCAACTTGGAAAATTAACCTTTTTTATTTGCATTCCATGTTCCAGTGAAGTTCAATGTTTAAGCCTTTACTGCTCAAAATAAATAAAAATATTTGACGCAGTTTCATGAAGACTTTTAATGCTGAGCTAGTAGTTACGTTGCTGTAGTTTCTATTGTTGATTTAGCACTCCCGAGCATGATGAAAATCGTTTCTTTTAAGCACTCAGCTTGTTAAAGTGGGTGTGTTTCAACCTCCCCATCAAAACAAATAGAACCCAGCTTGTAAAATTGTCTTTTTTTTTGCTGAACATTTCAAAATGTTGTGACTTGATTTGACGTTGAGTTTTGTTTCTAGAAATAATCTGCCACTGGGTGATCTGCTAATCTTTGTGGGTTTTCCTGTTCTACTTCAGGCCTGTGTTTGCAGGGAACCATTAAAATTTGGCCCTTGTAAAGGCCTGCCTTTTGGGTTTGATACATCAGTGCAAGTACTTTATCTTTTGTACTTGCAATTTATCCACAACAGTTATAAATAATATTTGCAGCCCTGATTAATAGAACAATAATAGGTTGGATTTTGTGCATTGAGCACTCCGTTCTGACAATGAAGAAAGTTGCCTATTCTGTGATCTCTTCACTGATGGCAGTTTAAATTAAGCATCAGTTCAGAAAGATAGGGCGCGATTCTCCGCCCCCCACGACGGGTCGGAGAATAGCAGGAGGGCCTTCCCGACATTTTTCCCGACCTCCCGCTATTCTCACCCCCCCCCCCCCCCCCCCCCACGGCCGCCCCACGACATGAATCGCTGCTCGCCGGTTTTTTACGGCGAGCAGCGATTCTCCCCTATCCGATGGGCCGATTTCCCAGGCCTTTACGGCTGTTTTCACGAACTCCAACACACCTGCTCTCACAGTTCGTGAAAACGGCCGCAAAGTGCCGTTCTCGAGAATCATGGCATCGATTGGCACGGCCGCACCAAGGGTGGCATGGGCCCGCGATCGGTGGGCAGTGGGTCCGAACCCCGCGCACTCTTTGTTCCTCCGCCGCCCCGCTGGATCAGTCCGCGGGGCGGCTGAGGGGCATAACGGCCCGCGCATGCGCGGGTTTCACGCATATGTATGATGACATCATCCGCGCATGCGCGGGTTGGAGCCGTCCAATCCGCGCATGCGCGGCTGACGTCATCGTGCGCGTCAGCCGCCGTTACCCTTGGCGCGCGGGCTTAGCGAAGTTCGCTAAGCCTGTGATGCCGTGGTTCACGGGGCCCCGCTGCTAGCCCCGAGCAGAATCGGGTCCCGGGAGGGTGCGCGGAGGCTGCTGTCAAAAAAAGGCCAGTTTCACGGCAGCCTTCACGACTCTCCGCATTTGCGGAGAATCGTGCCCATAGTCTTTGGAAATGAAGGAGTTTTGGCATTCTTCCCCTTTTAACTTAAGCTTGCAGACTGCAACATAAATGTTTATAATCAGATGAATTAGAAGTTAAAATAAAATTAACTTTTAAAAAGGAAAACAAAATATATTTGTGGATTTAAAAAATAATTTATGGATGAATTTGCCATTCTGCAAGTAGAAAATTCGTTTTTCAAGGGCAGTGAGGGTGTTTATAAGTAATTATGAAGTTATGTGCCACAAATAACTCCGTTACCCCTCATCACCAATGTGAAACCCTTTTCAAGAGTTTCTACAGTGAGACGTCCAGAGCAAGTTCTCATCAATTCAATCGATTTCCATTGATTCAGATATGGGGAAGTGGGGAGAGTTGGTACATTAATAACACACCCTCTGGAGATACACAGAATCAAAAGCAGAAACTTCTGGTTGTCCGTGTTACTCTACACATGCAAACACTACAGAATGTGCTGTATATTTTGGTAAAATAATGTCAGCAATGCTAACAGTTTTGCCATCAGCACCACAGCAAAATCTGGGTAATTATTTTCACATTCACCAGTAAAACCAAAGTATTATACTGTGGACTGTACTGACGGGATGAAATTATGTTGTGTAACTAGAGGACATTCTGTAGCCAGAAACTTTAATGTAACTGGGATCAAGAGAGAGGCATTCCCCGAACAGGCACCAGAATGTGGCGACTAGGGGCTTTTCACAGTAACTTCGTTTGAAGCCTACTTGTGACAATAAGCGATTTTCATTCATTCATTCATTTCATTTCATTCAGACCTTTGAGTTCATTGAATGCTTTAATTTGATTTGAACCCTTCATTAAAATTAGGGAACTGGCATTCACTTGGATATTGTGCTCCTTTGCATTATTTGTGCAGATTTGGTGTAGATGTCAACATAAAGTACTCATGTCTTTAAAATTATGTGCCTTGGAGTAAATTCTATCAAGGAATATTTAACCTGGCGCTTGTAGATAATCCTGCAATAATGAGTCATGTCTGTGACTAATTGGTTCAATACTGTAATCTAAGACGTCCATAGACTGTCGCAAACCTTTGGTTGATTTAGGAATATAGAAAGCCAGAGAGATCTGGGTGTATACGTCCACAGATCTTTGAAAGTAGTACACAAGCGGACAAGGTAGTCCAGAAAGCATGGAATGCTTGCCTTCATTGAATGGGCCATCGAGTATAAAAACTGGCAAGTCATGCTACAGTTGTATAGAACCTTGGTATGACCACACTTGGAATATTGCGCACAATTCTGGTCGCCACACAAACAGAAGGTTGTGGAGGCTTTGGAGATGGTGCAGAGGAGGTTTACCAGGGTGTCGCCTGGTCTATGCAGAGGGGCTCAATAGACTCGGACTGTTTTCATTAGAAACTTGGAAGTTGAGGAGTGACCTGACAGAGGACTACAAGATTGTGAGGGGCATGGATAGAGTGGGTGGCCAGGCATTCTTAACCAGGGTGGAGGGGTCAGTCACCAGGGAGCATAGGTTTAAGGTCCGTGGGACAAAGTTTAGAGGAGATGTGTGAGGCAGGTTTTTTACACCGAGGGTGGTGAATGCCTGGAACACGTTGAGGCATCTCGACAAATACATAGATAGGATGGGTATAGAGGAATATGGCACTGGGAAGTACTGAAGGTTTTGGCCAAGGGTAGTATGGGGATAATACAAAACAGCCAGTTTGAAACCCTCATTGAATAAAAAAAATACATTGGGACAAACATTGGGACAAGCCAGTACAGGCTTGGAGGGCCTGTTCCTATGCTGTATTGCCCTCTGTTCCATGCATTAAATTATTCAAGTCAAGATAACAGGTTTCCATCGAAATGGACTTTGTACTTTCTGTACCCAACAATGGCTACTGTCTGTTGAAACAGTAAGTGGATCTGTAATTTTAAGCTATAGCCAACAGTAATTGACTCTTGTGTATTAGTAATCAATTTCTCTAAGATGGTACTGTATGACTAAACTTTCTTAAGGAATGTTAATTTGAATAAAAACATGATGTGGAGATGCCGGCGTTGGACTGGGGTGAGCACAGTAAGAAGTCTTACAACACCAGGTTAAAGTCCAACAGGTTTGTTTCAAACACGAGCTTTCGGAGCGGTTTCCAGTCACCTGAAGAAGGAGATGCGCTCCGAAAGCTCGTGTTTGAAACAAACCTGTTGGACTTTAACCTGGTGTTGTAAGACTTCTTACTGAATAAAAACAGTGCATCAAGGGAAAAAATATCTACTCATTTATCTTTGTGTGTTGTGCTTGATGGGTTCCAGCATTTGTGGCAGCCCCTGTTTGTCCCAGTGTATTTTTTTTATTCAATGAGGGTTTCAAACTGGCTGTTTTGTATTATCCCCATTTTACACGGAGTGAATGAAAAGGCAAAGCAAAAGCCTCTGCTTTGAGATGCCTTTTCATAAGTTTAACCTCAATTGTTTACTTCAGAGTTTAATCAAGGAAAATCCTCACGGAAGAGCCTGTAATGCAGAAGTGCTTTGGTGACTTTTAAATTGGGAAGAATCGTTGACTGTGCAATAGTTATGCATTATTTAATCCATATATTAATCTTGGACTATGACGGAAACTGCCAATTTAACTATCTTTCATGGAGATGTCCAATGTAACACTTTGGGCTAAATTCTCCACCCTCGATGTGGGAAATGTGAATCACCCAGCCAAAATAGAGGTTCTTGCCCGGTGCCCAATCGAACGCCAGGCTCTGGGTCCCTCGCTGGTGGCGACAACAAAGGTCGTGCATCGTGCTGCCAGTATTACGCAAAAACGGCATTTACACCAGTTTACATGTCATTAGCGGGTTGGACCGGGAATGCTGCGGGCCTCCGCGATTTTCCATCCCACTCAGGTGGAAGTCACGCGGGCGTGGTTTGCTTCAGGCGGGACTGGGCGCCATGGTTGCTAAGGGAGTGAGAAGGTAAGCAAAGTTTTAAAAAATATTACAAATTGTACCGCTTTAAGGAGGGGGTTGTCAGAGCTGGGGGGAGTAGACTTGTGACAGGTCCATGGAATCAGGGTGTCCCTCTCAGGATCGGGATGGCCTGACTTAGGTTGCCATTGCTGCAGTAACTACACCCTTTTGGTACAAGTTACAGGCTCCTGACTGCTCACTCTGTTGACTGCTCACTGTGTCCCACTGTGTTCTGTTCACAGAACCCCTGGTCATTTGGAAGGCCACCCCTCTGGAAACCCTCATATCCCATCACGAGGATGGATGTGGCTAAGCTCAATCAGTGACACATTAGGTACTGCCACTCCTCAGTTCACTCATCAGAAACACAGCCCTACGTTAGAATAATACACGACCCACCCAATAAGGACACCCACTGGGGAGACAGGACAGGAGTCGGAGAGGCCATCGCGGCCACGGGTTGCGGCAGCCACCTGTTGTCAGGGATGGGTGGTGAGGATGGAGGCTCCCTACATTACTGGTGTCACTCACTGATGGGGACAGCGGTGCAGTGTGTAAGGCAACATATCTGTGGGAATGGATGAGGGGCGCGTTTGGTGGGGCCTGGGGCATGTGGAGGGTAGAGCTGTAGTGCAGCTCATGGTCTCCATGTTGGCGGTTGATCTGGATGGGGATAGGCAAGGGAATACTCATCTTGTCAGCATGTGTCCTTTTTTAAATCCCTATTGAAGATTGTTTTCGGACTTCAGCCAGGAATACGCGCCATCTACCTGGCTGCTGCTGCTGTCGCGGGTGCACGGATGCTGGGGGCACAGGGTCTGTTCGGGAAGGATCCGGCACAGGAGATGGCTGCCCGAGAAGAGTAGGGGCCAACTGTTGAGGCTGGAGAGTTGGCTGTTCAACAGGCCGAGGAGGAGGAGAAAGCTCTGCACTAGGCCACGTTTGTATCGTTGCCGTCTGTCCTTCGAGCACCTGCCGGACCTTGCGTGCCGCCGAAGACTGGTTATCCAGGGAGACTGTGTGCCAACTGTGTCAGAGAAGGACGATGGAGAAGGACACCCACTCCTGGTAGCCAAAAAGGTGACGGTCGCCCTGAACTTCTATGCCTCTCGATCTTTCCAGGGGCCAAGAATAGACCTGTCCAGGATATCAGAGACAACCGTGCATCCATGCTGTCATGGGCAGCACGGTAGCATTGTGGATAGCACAATCGCATCACAGCTCCAGGGTCCCAGGTTCGATTCCGGCTTGGGTCACTTCTGTGTGGAGTCTGCACATCCTCCCCGTGTGTGCGTGGGTTTCCTCCGGTTTCCTCCCACAGTCCAAAGATGTGCAGGTTTGGTGGATTGGTCATGATAAATTGCCCTGGGTGTCCAAAATTGCCCTTAGTGTTGGGTGGGGTTACTGGGTTATGGGGATAAGGTGGAGGTGTTGACCTTGGGTAGGGTGCTCTTTCCAAGAGCCGGTGAAGACTCGATGGGCCAAATGGCCTCCTTCTGCACTGTAAATTCTATGTCTCCCTATTTTCAATTGCCTTGTATCAATATCATGCCCCAGGTCCAGGGGGTAATAGACAAGACACATGTCCGCCTATGGGCATTGGCTCATCATGGGGCCCGCTTCATCAATAGGAAGGAGTTCCATTCCCGAAATGAGTAGTTGGTGTGTTACCACCAGCTGCACATGAGGCACTTCTGTGTCCGATACCCAGGCAACGCACATGACTCGTACATTGTCAACTCCCAGCATCTTCAAGGCGCTCCCTTGGATGAGGGGTTGGCTGTTGGGCAACAAGGGTTACCCATTGAGATTGTGGCTAATGACGCCTGTCTGGAGGCCCCAGACTGAGGTGGAGAACCACTACAACAACGTCCATGAAGCAGCATGGAGTATAATTGAGCAGTACATCGGCTTCCTAAAAATGCGATTCTGATGTCTGGACCTCTCCAGTGAGGCTCTCCAGCATAGCCCCAGGAGGGTGTCAAACATTGTGGTGGCCTGCCGGTGGCCTTCATAACGTTGTGCAGCAGAGGGTGGACAATGCTGGAGGAGGATGAAGAAGGCCAGGTTTCCTCTGACTAGGAGGATTAGGAGGGTGACCAGGATGATCCGGGCATGGAGCCCGGGCTGGCACGGCGCGCTGCCCAATGTGTGCTCCAGGGCTGCAGCACGTGGGAAAACCTCATAACCTCCCAATTTTCCAACTAAGTGGCTTGATCACTGGCAGCTCCGCCACCCTGTCCCATCTGTCCATACTCTCCCCAAGCACCTTGCCCCAACCTTCTACACCCAGCCCAGCCCATCCCTTACACCCATCAGATAGAGGATTGAGGCAGGCTGCAGTTTTGGTACAAAGGTAAGAGGTAGGGGTGTAGTGGTATTGTCACTGGACTAGTGATAAGAGGCCCAGAGTCATGTCCTGAGGACCCGGGATTTGATCCCACCAGGGCAGATGGTGCAATTTGAATTCGATAAAAATCTGGAATTAAAAGTCTAATGATTACCATGAAACCATTGTTGATTGTCGTAAATCCCATCTGATTCACAAAGGGATAAGAGTTGACTAACTTTCCTCTATCTGTGGAATGCTGACTTCTCGAAGCTTCATCACACCCTCTTAAGTTTTATTTTATGTTCAAATCCAGTTTTATTTTCCTTTGTGTAGTGGAGTGTGACACGGTAACCCAACAAAGTATTGAACTTCCAATGTGCCTATTTGGCTTTGAAAATGTTACCTAAACTCCACTGGACCTATTATTTACAGCAAGAACGTTCCATAACTTTTGCATGTCATCCAACAGCTGATGCAGCTTGAAGACTGTTAGCTTTTTGTCAAAAGTATTTTATTCCACCAGCATGCTAAACAGCTTCTTTACTGCTCTCATTTTTCATGTAGCCCAGTTCTTTCACCATTTAATGTTGAAGGCAGACACAAAGGCCTGTCATGATTTAATGATTAGTCAATCACACATCGTGGCAAATCATTGTCGTTGTACTACTTGTGTTTTTGAAGAAAAAGCCTCCTTTTCGGTATTGCAATGAATATTGTGTTTGTTCTGATAGTTGAGGAGGAAATAAGATGTTCTCATCGCCTCCTGCTAGCCTTAATGGAGCGTTGAGTAGAACCCCCACATTGAGTCAGCTCTACTTATTTTAAACAAGGTGTAATCTCGAGTGCCAAAGAAATTCATTGCAGCTCCATAGCATGTCAAGAAAAGAATAGTTGTATTTAGATGCTGACATTGTGAAAAGATTTCTTATCATGCCACCAACCTTCCTACTTTTACATACTGATACGTCTCCTTCCATTCTAATGATTTTTAGAATTTGCTTTAATGTGACAAATCTTTGTGTTCCAACAGTTTAATAACCAGATGATGCATTTGAATTCAAATATTTGAATCATCTCTTCCAAATGTTCTTACTGGATTAAAAAAAATAATATGATTACTTAGTCCTCGTATAATAAGCGAATTGGAATGTTACAACCGGTAAACATATTTCTGTTACAAAAGTTTAAACTGTGCAGTGCAGCTCCTTAACATTTACATTGTAATTAAGCTCAAAATTGGCTATTTTTAGTATTTCAAGCACAGCTCATGACACACGGAAATGTACTTGTAAGTTAATGAAACTCTACACCTCTATGTTTTTCAGGCGTTCTTCGTTGACTACCAGAACAGTTTTCTTTCCGTTACTCAGGAATTGATGTGATGATCCTTCTGCTTGGTCGCCATTTCAATCAATTCAGACTGAGGTCAGTATTTCTCCTTTGTATAAATGCATGAGTAATTTTTGAGTGTGCGAAACAAACTCCTTCTGAAGCTTACCTTGCAGAAATTAGAAGGTCAATTTGTTTTGTACTGAATTAGAAAAATACCACGTGTGGTTGTAGGGTTTTTGCAGATTTTAAATACCTCAGAGCTTTATCTCATTGACCGTTGTATATAAATGAATCAAGCAAGGCAAATTGTAGTTACTCTTTTTGTAGTAGCAGAGCAGTTGTGAGAAGCAAGTATAGTCAGATTAGTTCTCGCAGTCAAATGTGTTTTCTGTGAGGTACTGGGGTTTTGTATTCACATTGCAGGGATTTTTCTTGGAGTGTAAATATTTACCTATTTTTATTTTGATTTTGTAAATTTAAATCCCTCATGCAAACACGTATTTTACTATTTTGTTTTGCGATGGGCTCATGATTGAAGTGCTGATATTTTTCCTACGTTATTCCACTGAATTTCTCATTCAAAGATCACAGCTGTGATTCAACCAAGAACTTCAAGGAGCTGTGCCAGCAGGAAGCGATACATAAATGTACCAAATATAGTTGGTTATTAAAATCAATCTCTCCCAGGATAATGAAGAGTTGGTTGGAAAATGTTCTTTTCAGCAGACTGGAGAAAATATGTTGAACTGTCTTTCCTCAACAATACTTTAGGTACTTATCCCATTAAAATGATAAATGCTTGAACTGAATATATCTGTTACTGCTGGAACAGGATTTCAAATGTTCCAATATGTATAGAGAAATCTCATATTTAATGCAATGAATAGATTTTAAATGTTCAATGAAGCTTTACATTATAGATTCCCTGCTGTAGTGTTCAGCGATTACTTTATATGACCCAACAATAATATACATGACTTACAAGAATAGATAATTCAAAACAAGATCTTTGTATGATCTTTTTCCAGATTTTGGCTTTGCTTCCAAAGCACCTATCTCATCTACTTATGATAACGTATATCTGTGTCTCAGCAGTTCCTTTGACGACAGAATAATGTAATAGCAATGAAGCAATTTGGTACATTTAACTCTCTTTTTCCCAAGTTCATTCTTGGGTCCTGACCATTTTCATCTTTCTTTAGGGGTGGAAAGGAGGGTGGGTTTTAAAGCTTTCTGTTGCTTTCAAATTTTCAATTGGCAATGCAACTTCTTCAGTGTTATTAAAGTCAAATTGTTCAGCATCACTTTCTGTTCCCTCCGAGAATTTACTGGTTTCACCGTTCAAAATGATCAAATTAGTGACCAAATTCATAGAATTCTTACAGTGTAAAAGGAGGCCTTTTGGCCGATGGAGTCTGCACCAACCCTCCGAAAGAGCGTTCTAACTAGCTCCACTTCCCCATCCACCTGCCCTATCCCCGTAACCTAACTTACATATCTTTGGACACTGAGGGGCATTTTTGTCATGGCCAATCTACCTAATCAGCACTTTTTTGGACTGTGGTTGGAAACTGGGGCACCCGGAGGAAACTCACGCAGACACGGGGAGAATGTGCAGACTCTGCAAAGTGACCAGTGGTCGGAAGCGAACCCAGTCCCTGGCGCTGTGAGGCAGCAGTGCTAACAACTGTGCCACCATGCTGTACTGAATACAATTTTTTTCCTAAAATCCAAATGCAGGGTGGGACAATGAACAGAAAGGTGGTGCATTCAGTTTGGATGAGATATTGCAAACCTTAACCTGATTTCTCTTTTTGTCATGGCTGACCTGATGTGCACATTCTCTGCAACTATAGTGTTTTAATTGATTCTTACCTTTATTTATTAACATTTCATGTAATGATTTGTCTAAAGCTTCACATTCTTCATGTTTCACAAATGAGCACATTGTTCTTTGAAGATTATTGCACCAGGCTGTTTGTCATTCAAGCAGTACTAATTTCCAATGCAAAATTGAGGAATTGATTTGCCTTTTCAAACATATTTATTTTCTTCGTTGACCTCTTAGAATGTGTATCTCATTACTTTGATTCCCTTTTTGTCACCGAGGTATTTATTGTTGTTTTCAGTGATGAATTCAGCATACCCCAGTTGTTAATTTTTCAGACAAGTCAGTGGAAATTCCATCTATTAATGTCCCCTTAGAATTGGGCTTCGAACTCCAATGGTTATAAAATAGACTTTTTAAAATTTCGGCAGTTAATAAAAATGAAATTGACTAACCGTTTGGTAAATCCAAGTTGCAGAGAAGCAAATGTTCTCGAATAATAGCATTGCTTATTAATATTAACAAAGTGAATATTTTACCAAGAATAATATCTATAGAAAGTTTGTCAACAAACCTTTCATTTTGTTGGAAAATGAGGGAGCTATGAGGAAAATTTATGTCACAATCTCATTTCCTGCTCTTGCAAGCTGTTAATTCCAGCTGAGAAGTGGAATGGAGCAAGCAGAGTCTCCATGCATGTAGTGAGCAAGGTTCAAGTACTGTCAATGACATGTCTATGTTCTTCTAATACATATGTCTTAGATTTATTGGGATTCCTGTATTTAACAGAAACCTTGAATATGACACTGTTGCAGGTTGAATCATAGTGGGCGAGATTCTCCGTTTTAGCGGCAGTGTTGACGCCGTTGTAAACGCCAGAGCGTTTTACAACAGCATCATCTGGCCCTAGGAGCAGCGATTTCCCCAACCCATAGGGGGCCAGCACAGCACTGGAGTGCTTCAGACAGCTCCAGCTGCCGATACGGGCCCCAGTGCGGGTCCGCGCATGCGCGTGGGTTGCCGTCTCCGCGCCGGTCCCCACGCAACATGACGGAGACCTGCAGGGGCCCAGCACGGAGGAACATAGGCCGCACCTGGAATTAGCCTGCCTGCCGATCGCGGACCTGACAACCGTGGAGGCTCCCCCCCCCCCCCAAACCAGGACGGCCTCCGCAGCCAGAACGGCAAGGTCCCGCCGGGTAGGACCACACGTGAACGAAGCCAGTGGGACTTGGCGGGCACGCTGCCCGTCAAGTGCGGAGAATCGCCGGGGGGTGGGGGGGAGGGCATGGCGAGATTTGCCCCCCCCCCCCCGACAATTCTCCCATCCAGCGCGGGATCAGAGAATCCCGCCCAGTAAGTCTTACTCATTTACTGGTTAGCATTTTAAAGTGTCACTGAACTTCAAAAGTAGTTTTATTTACCCCTTTTCCCTTTGCCTCAGCTAGCAGTCAATTTCACGCTATTAATGCTGGTGAGACTGGCTATAACTCTGCAACCCACTAGCCTGATCAGGCTTGCGCACTCGTATACTGACTGCGTAAATGGGATGTTTTATGCACTGGTATGGGAGGGGAGATACAGTGTCAAAAGTCGGTGCAAGCCAAACTGAATAAGACTGTGACTGATGAGTTGAGAATTGGTAAGAAATTAAGAAAGAAGGCCACAAAATATTTTGTTTTCTGGTCTCATTACCACACCCTTTTGCTTACATCATCTCTCTTCAATTAATTACTGCTGTCATTACGTCTTATCTTAGGCCTTTTATTCTCTCCTCTACCTCCTGGTCAAATACTGATTAGCACAAAGGGTGGTAGTGGCCTGGAATACACTGCCAAATGAGGTGGTTGAGGCAGATACGTTAGCAACCTTTGAGACTTATCTGGATAGACACATGAACAGATGGATATAGGAGGATACAGGTGGTTTGTCTAGATAGGGCATGTGATCGGCGCAGGCTTGGTGTGCCGAAGGGCCTGTTCCTTGTTCCTCTTTTTCGCATAGAATCCCTATAGTACAGAATGAGGCCATTCGGCCCATGGACTCTGCACCAAACCTCTGAAAGAGTACCCCCCCCCCCCCCCCCCCCCCCCCCCCCAGCTGATCCCCATAACCCCACCTAACCGTTGGACACTAAATGGCAATTTAACATGGCCAATCATCTAAGCTGCACATCTTTGAACTGTGGGAGGAAACTGGACCACGCAGAAGAATCCCACGCAGACACGGGGAGAAAGTGCAAGCTCCACCCAGACAGTTATCCAAGGCCGGAATTGAACCAAGGTCCCTGGTCCCTAAGGCAGCAGTGCAAACCATTATGCCACCCTTGTTTGAAGTACCTCTAAAATTTGCCAGTATACGTGAAAGGTTAACAGCTTAAAATGTGCACTCTGTTTACCTTTCAACATGGAGGGCTGCATCTGTGGAATATTTTGAAAATTCACATGGGATCAAAGGAAAGCTGGCAAGTTGGATACAGAACTGTCTTGGGCACAGAAGACAGAGGGTAGCAGTAGAAGGGTGCTTTTCTGAATGGAAGGGCTGTGACTAGCGGCGTTCCACAGGGATCAGTTCTGGGACCTTTGTTGTTCGTAGTGTATACGATTTGGAAGAAAATGTAGCTGGTCTGATTAGTAAGTTCGCAGACGACACAAAAATTGGTGGAGTTGCGGATAGTGAAGAGGATTGTCAGAGGATACAGCAGGATATAAACTGATTGGAGTCTTGAACAGAGAAATGGCAGATGGAGTTTAATCCGGACAAGTGGGAGGATTTGGACACTTTGGAAGGTCCAATGCAGTAGGAATTACACAGTAAATGGTAGAACACTTGCGAGTGTCGACAGGCAGAGAGATTTGGGTGTGCATGTCCACCGATCACTGATCGCATGTGGGTAAGGTGGTCAAGAAGGCATACGGCATGCTGGCATTCATCGGTTGGGGCATTGAATATAAAAATTGGCAAGTCATGTTGCAGCTGTACAGGACCTTAGTTAGGCCTCATTTGGAATATTGTGTACAATTCTGGCCACCACACTACCAGAAGGATGTGGATGCTTTGGAGAGGGTATAGAAGCGGTTTACTAGGATGTTGCCTGGTATGGAGGGCATTAGCTATGAGGTGAGGTTAGATAAACTCGGTCTGTCCTCACTGAAATGACAGAGGTTGAGAGGCGACCTGATAGAGGTCGAGAAGATTATGAGTGGGAGAAAGAACAAAGAAAATTACAGCACAGGAACAGGCCCTTCGGCCCTCCCAGCCTGCGCCAATCCAGATCCTTTATCTAAACCTGTCTCCTATTTTCCAAGGTCTACTTCCCTCTGTTCCCGCCCATTCATATACCTGTCTAGATGCTTCTTAAATGATGCTATCGTGCCCGCCTCTACCACCTCCGCTGGTAAACCGTTCCAGGCACCCACCACCCTCTGCGTAAAAAACTTTCCACGCACATCTCCCTTAAACTTTCCCCCTCTCACTTTGAAATCGTGACCCCTTGTAACTGACACCCCCACTCTTGGGAAAAGCTTGTTGCTATCCACCCTATACATACCTCTCATAATTTTGTAGACCTCATAGAACATAGAACATAGAACGATACAGCGCAGTACAGGCCCTTCGGCCCTCGATGTTGCACCGACATGGAAAAAATCTAAAGGCCATCTAACCTACACTATGCCCTTATCATCCATATGCTTATCCAATAAATTTTTAAATGCCCTCAATGTTGGCATGTTCACTACTGTTGCAGGTAGGGCATTCCACGGCCTCACCACTCTTTGCGTAAAAAACCCACCTCTGACCTCTGTCCTATATCTATTACCCCTCAATTTAAGGCTATGTCCCCTCGTGCTAGCCACCTCCATCCGCGGGAGAAGGCTCTCGCTGTCCACCCTATCTAACCCTCTGATCATTTTGTATGCCTCTATTAAGTCACCTCTTAACCTTCTTCTCTCTAACGAAAACAACCTCAAGTCCATCAGCCTTTCCTCATAAGATTTTCCCTCCATACCAGGCAACATCCTGGTAAATCTCCTCTGCACCCGTTCCAAAGCTTCCACGTCCTTCCTATAATGAGGCGACCAGAACTGTACGCAATACTCCAAATGCGGCCGTACTAGAGTTTTGTACAACTGCAACATGACCTCATGGCTCCGGAACTCAATCCCTCTACCAATAAAGGCCAACACACCATAGGCCTTCTTCACAACCCTATCAACCTGGGTGGCAACTTTCAGGGATCTATGTACATGGACACCGAGATCCCTCTGCTCATAATCAATCAGGTCCCCCCTCAACCTCCGTCTTTCCAATGAAAACAATCCTAATCTGCTCAACCTTTCTTCATAGCTAGCACCCTCCATACCAGGCAACATCCTGGTGAACCTCCTCTGCACCCTCTCCAAGGCAACCACATCCTTCTGGTAATGTGGCGACCAGAACTGCACGCAGTATTCCAAATGTGGCCGAACCAAAGTCCTATACAACTGTAACATGACCTGCCAACTCTTGTACTCAGTACCCCGTTCGATGAAGGCAAGCATGCTGTATGCCTTCTTGACCACTCTATCAACCTGCGTTGCCACCTTCAGGGTACAATGGACCTGAACTCCCAGATCTCTCTGCACATCAATTTTCCCCAAGACCCTTCCATTGACCATATAGTCCGCTCTTGAATTTGATCTTCCAAAATGCATCACCTCGCATTTGCCTGGATTGAACTCTCTCTGCCCAACTGTCCAATCTATCTATATTTTGTTGTATTCTCTGACAGTCCTCCTCGCTATCTGCAACTCCACCAATCTTAGTATCATCTGCAAACTTGCTAATCAGACCACCTGTACCTTCCTCCAGGTCATTTATGTAGATCACAAACAACAGTGGTCCGAGCACGGATCCCTGTGGAACACCACTAGTCGCCTTTCTCCATTTTGAGACACTCCCTTCCACCAATACTCTCTGTCTCCTGTTACCCAGCCAATCCTTTATCCATCTAGCTAGTACACCCTGAACCCCATACGACGTCACTTTTTCCATCAACCTGCCATGGGAAACCTTATCAAACGCCTTACTAAAGTCCATGTATACAACATCTACAGCCCTTCCCTCATCAATTAACTTTGTCACTTCCTCAAAGAATTCTATTAGGTTTGTAAGACATGACCTTCCCTGCACAAAACCATGCTGCCTATCACTGATAAGTCTATTTTCTTCCAGATGTGAATAGATCCTATCCCTCAGTATCTTCTCCAACAGTTTGCCTACCACTGACGCCAAGCTCACAGGTCTATAATTCCCTGGATTATCCCTGCTACCCTTCTTAAACAAAGGGACAACATTAGCAATTCTCTAGTCCTCCGGGACCTCACCCGTGCTCAAGGATGCTGCAAAGATATCTGTTAAGGCCCCAGCTATTTCGACCCTCGCTTCCCTCAGTAACCTGGGATAGATCCCATCCGGTCCTGGGGACTTGTCCACCTTAATGTCTTTTAGAATACCCAAAAATTCCCCCTTCTGTATGACAACTTGACCGAGAGTATTTAAACATCCATCCCTAGCCTCAACATCCGTCTTGTCCCTCTCCTTTGTGAATACCGATGCAAAGTACTCATTAAGAATCTCACCCATTTCCTCTGAGTCCACGCATAAATTTCCTCTTTTGTCTTTAAGTGGGCCAATCCTTTCTCTAGTTACCCTCTTGCTCCTTACATACAAATAAAATGCTTTGGGATTTTCCTTAACCCTGTTAGCCAAAGATATTTCATGACCCGTTTTAGCCCTCTTTATTGCGCGTTTGAGATTCGTCCTATTTTCCCGATATTCCTCCAAAGCTTCATCAGTTTTGAGTTGCCTCAATCTTATGAATGCTTCCTTTTTCATCTTGGCTAGTCTCACAATTTCACCCGTCATCCATGGTTCCCTAATCTTGCCATTTCTATCTTTAATTTTCACAGGAACATGTCTGTCCTGCACTCTAATCAACCTTTCCTTAAAAGACTTCCATATTTCAAATGTGGATTTACCCTTAAACAGCTGCTCCCAATCCATATTCCCTAGCTCCTGCCGAATTTTGTTATACTCTGCCTTTCCCCAATTTAGCACTCTTCCTGTCGGACCCCTCCTGTCCTTGTCCATGAGTATTCTAAAACTTACGGAATTGTGATCGCTATTCCCAAAGTAATCACTGACTGAAACATCAACCACCTGGCCGGGATCATTCCCCAATACCAGGTCCAGTATGGCCCCTTCCCGAGTTGGACTATTTATATACTGCTCTAAAAAAAACTCTCCTGGATGCTCCTTACAAACTCTGCTCCATCTACGCCTCCAACACTACACGAATCCCATTCAATGTTGGGGAAGTTAAAATCTCCCATCACAACCACCCTATTACTCCTACATGTTTCTATAATCTGTCTGCATATTTGTACCTCTACTTCATGCTCGCTTTTGGGAGGCCTGGAGTAAAGTCCCAACAATGTTACTGCACCCTTCCTATTTCTCAGCTCCACCCATATTGCCTCAGTGCTCGAATCCTCCATCGTGCCCTCCTTAATCACAGCTGTGATATCATCTCTGACGAGTAATGCAACTCCTCCACCCCTTCTACCTCTCTCTCTATCCCTCCTGAAGCCTCTATACCCTGGGATATTCAGTTGACAGTCCTGCCCTTCCCTCAACCAAGTCTCAGTAATACCAGTAGCATCATATTCCCAGTTACTGATCCAAGCCCTAAGTTCATCTGCCTTACCTGCTACACTTCTCGCATTAAAACAAATGCACCTCAGACGACCTTTGCGTTCATCATCTCTTCCCTGTCTACTCTTCCCCTTAGTCACATTGAGTTTATTGTCTCGTACCTTACTGGCTTTAGTTGCTGCTTCTTTACTGACCTCTAACTTCCTAATCTGGTTCCCATCCCCCTGCCACATTAGTTTAAAACCTCCCCAACAGTGTTAACAAAAGCACCCCCTAGGACATTGGTTCCAGTCCTGCCCAGGTGTAGACCATCCGGTTTGTAATGGTCCCACCGCCCCCAGAACCGGTTCCAATGTCCCAAAAATCTGAACCCCTCCCTCCTGCACCATCTCTCAATGAACAGAGTGGATAGTCAGATGCTCTTTCTAAGGGTAGGAGAGTCAAGTACTCGGGGACATAGGTTTAAAGTGTGCGGGAAAAAGTTTAGAACAGATGTGTAAGGCACCTTTTTGTTTACACAGAAGTTGGTAAAAATATATGGAACGCGCTGCCTGGGGATATGGTGGGAGAAGGTATGATAGTGGCATTTTAGGGCCTTCTAGACAAATAGATGAATAGGGTGTGAATGGAAGGTGACAGACTCTGTAAGTGCATGTGGTTTTTGTTTAGGCAGGTACCATGGTCGGCACAGGCTTGGAGGGCCGAAGGGCCTGTTCCTGTGCTGTATTGTTCTTTGTTTTTAAGAAGAGTTCACTAGGTTCTGCGTTTGAGCATGTGACTGGATTGAGAAGCAACATCTTATTTGTAACTCTTTTTTAACTTTTCGATTTGCTCCCAACTCTGCTTCCTTCCATTTTATGTAATGAAAGTTCAACTGGAATTTGTTCAGTGTATCCAGCAATGACCCTTGAGGTGCCAAAAATTGCTCTTTGGCGATGGTGTAAAACAAATTTGTCATCCATTTTGTTCTCGGTGTACAAGAAAATCAAATGCAGTGTAAAATGAACTTTCAATCATATGTCATCTATTTTATTCTATCTTACACTCTTCTTTGTGGTGTGGTGTTGATTAGTTGAACACAATATTTTCTAACCTTATTCTCTGGCTCAGGGTGCCAGTTGCTAATTGCTGCTCTGTACCTCTTCCCTCCCTCCTCCAGCTCATCCAGTCTTTCTCTGATTTTGAAAGTTTTGGGTGGTCTGTGCTCAACTGTCAGCTTGTCTCAGGACTGCCACTTTTTCCATTGAATCAGAAAGTCACAGGTTCAAACTTCATCTGCTACATGGTGATCTCTTGTGGTGTTCTGGGCTAACATTTATCTCTGAATCGACTGCACTAAAAGTTCATGAACAGGTCATTCACTTCTTAATATTTGTAGGAATTAATTGAGTGTAAATCGGTACTGCGTTTACCGACAAACAATGACCACGGGCGTAATTCTTGAACTGTGTTTGGGCTGACAATCAGGCTTCCGGCCAAAAAAGTGGTCCACGCCCCGCACTGTAAGATGTAACCTTAAAGAAAACCCACTTCCCCGTCCAGGGTCATCGACTTTGTGATTTGAGATGAGGAGGAGACTGACTGTCTGGAGCATGGTTGTGCAGTGGCAATGTCTTGAGGTCTCTCTGTTCATTTTTATTCAGCATGAGAGTCTGTTGGCACACAGATTATCTCCAATGTAAATTATGCACAATTTACATGGGAAGCCCATTAATTCCTGGACACCAGAGTTAGTTGGTTTAATTTGCTGTCATGTGTCTCAGACCATTGTGAATGCATTTATTTCCCCTATCACTGAGTTTCAGACGCTGCCATAGCGAAAGAAAAATGTGCAGGTGTCACTCTGTTACAGATTAACTCCTGGAGAAGATGAAAAGTTTTATGCCTCCATATGCCTTTCTATCCAATTAAGTTTATGGAATACTGCCTTTGAGATGAAACTTTCCTGAAGATGGAATTGAGCAAGAGCCCAGCCTGTAGTTTGGAGAATTTATAGATTCTTGATCTCAATGTCAGCTGAACTGACTTTTCAAATAAACACCTCGCTCTTTCTTCCCTCCATCAGTGTGACTTGTTTACAGGCTGTGAATCCGTAATGAAGCCAGTACTACTTTTGCACATCTGTACCAGGGAACAAATTATTTCAAATACGGTGTGATTATGGAGTGTTGAACAAGTTAGATTGTTGCCGTCTGAGGTAATTTGATCACTGCTTTTTCTAGCATGGAACAGAGTTGATTTGTGTTCAATTTGAATATTTTTAAAATTATGGTTTCCAAAGTTGAATATTAAATATTGCACAAGCAGCAATATAGCAATCATGTCGAAGAAGATGTGAACACTATTTTCTGACTCTCTTGCAGCCATGTTCTGCCATTACTGTGGTAAAACTCTTGCTTCTTGTCTGTACCAAATCGAGCTTCACAGAAATGTTCGACAGCCATATGGGGTTAATGGTTCATACCAAGCTGACAGCGACTATTCATAGGAGAAAAACAATGAAAAGATGGTTTG